>NC_068997.1:4839730-4854837 GCF_001194135.2 Octopus bimaculoides
TTTTTTTTTTTGGTGGTGGGGTTGCTGATAGTCTTGCAAAAATGCAGAAAATTTCAGTAGACAAATATGTGATGATTTCCTCATTTTGTCAGATGACAGCTATCTCACATTCAGCCTGACTGTTCTGATTTACTTTCATTTTTACATGTGCATGGATATAACTTTTCACACCATACATCCATAACCATAGGACTTTATAAAATACAAAATGGATCAAGAAATGAAATAAAAGTGAGATATCTGTACGTCACTGGATTTAAGTGGCGAAAGCTTGTACAACACGTTTGCCACTTTTGCAATCTTCATAGCAGGTTCCAATGACAAGCATTGCAAGATCATATGCATGCGCACACACACACACACACAAACTCACAAACATACATACATGGTAATAGTTATAGTCAGTCCGATACTCAGATGTGTGTAAATATTGCTCATATGAAGGCAACGTACTAAATATTGGAAAAGTTGAGCTACAGAGTGCAGTAAGATTGCATACATTCTTCGTATGTGTTTTAAGCATTACATATATTCCAGCATATTTATATAAATGATACGTACATCTTAACATATTTATATAAACACAGCATTGTAACAATACACGCATAAAGAAGTAAGTCTAGTAATGTCTCAAAACAGTTTACGAAAATGACAAACGCTGCTCAGTATGTCCGTATCAATACAATTGTAGAATTGAAAACAACCTGAAAGGAAAGATTACCCAAGCTATAAACAACTTCAAATTTAATTCTGACAAAACTATATCAAAACTTTTAAAGATCATTGTCTCTTTTGAAAAACAGATACAAATATCTGTAAATAGACAAAATCATCAAGGCTGATCATGTCTCCTTCAACCAAATCATGACTACAATCGCTGTATACAATGGACCTACAAAGATTTGTATGAAGTATATATACAATCTGACCTCCAGAAGTTTGGTTTTATGCAAAGCTAAAAAATTTGTGGAACTCTAAACACCCAGAATTAGATTTTTCCTTGAAGTAGTTGAATGAACAAGCAAAATGTATCATTAGATATAAATTGATACATCTAACAGACATATCTGATTCAAAGCAGGCTAACACTATAAATCCAGCCATTGAAAATAATCATTTCACTTCTCCTGATGAACAGACAGAATGGTCAGTTAAATCTAGCAGGAAACATGCCAACAATTTAGCTGAGCTCCATACCTATGCTGTACAAACAGAACACCAAAAACTTGTGGATGCCTCACAAGCAATCTGGGATTATAGGTTTCAACAGGTCCACAACCTTATTTGAATGACAGGTGATAACACCAGTGTAAGTAAAGAACCTAATGAATTAGAATCAGAAGCAGTAAATGAAATTGCAAACAAATATTGCAGACCACAGAGTGTAGAGGTGTTGGAAACAACCAACGCATGTACTAGCCTGTTGATATATGTGTCAGCTATTACATTACTAGTGTATCACAAAAAGGTGAAGCCCTGCAACTGAATCAGCATGGACACAATTTTAAAAAATAAATGTTATTCCTGTGAAAAAGTATCTCACAGATTATAGTTACGAAATGTAACAGTGACTGCCCCCCCCCCCACACACACACACACACACACAATCACTTGACAGCCGGTTTGTTTATTTCCCCATAACCTAGTGATTCAGCATAAAGAACAAAACAATAGAGTAAGTACTGGGCTCAAAAAATTGTACTTGGGTCAATATGTTCAACTAAAACTTTCAAAGCAGTATCCCAGCATGGCCACAGTCCATTGGCTGAAACACGTAAAAGATAAAAGGATAAAATCATCATCATCATCATGTATACTTTCCATCTTGGCATGGGCTGGACAGGTTACCACAGTCCGAGTCATTTCCTATAACAGCTCCTAAACACTGGTGCTTGTACCTGTCATTTGGCTTGTGGAGGCATGTGGCTTAGTGATAAGGATGTTGGACTCATGATCTTAAGATTGTGGTTTCAATTCCTGGACCTGTTGTGTTCTTGAGAAAAACACTTCATTTCACATTGCTCCAGTCCACTCAGCTAGCAAAATGAGTAATTCTGTGACCGACCAGTGTCCCATTTGGTGGGGAATATATATGCCATGAAACTTGGAAACTAGCCCTTATGAATCAGTATGACTCGAGAAGGGAACTTTACTTTTATTTGGCTTGGTTTCCACAGCTGGATGCCCTTCCCGTCACCAACCACATTACAGTGTACTAGCTGCATACACACACATGTACACGCATATGTGACAGACTTCCATACAGTTTCTGTCTTTTGATTCTGCTCACAAGGCATTGTTTGACCCAAGGTTGTAATACAAGTCACTTGCCCAAGGTGACATGCAGTAAAATAGAACTTCAAACCACATGGTTATGAAGTAGACTGTACCCCACATTGCCATGGCTATGGTTATTCTTATCTTAAAAATAGTTGGGAGAGGGGAGTTTATTGATGAAAATTTAGTTGCTATAGAACCCCTTTCATTACTTCATAGCCCCTATTTTTAAAACTTTAAGGAAGGGTTGTTAACTAGATTTCTATGCTGCTAATTATAGCAAGTCAAGAGATGCCTTGGAAGTACCTTTTTTTAAACCATAGCATTTGTAGCTGTTGTATAAGATTTACAAAAAAAAACTTGGATATGAGAACTGCATAAATAATATTGACCAATCAAATCTTTATGTATTGATATTTAAAATGTCACTGAGTGAAATAGAAATAACAGTCCTAAGAACTGGGTTACAGATATCAGTATACACACCTGCAAACACTCACACAAATATCTTTTATTTGTACTGATAAAAAAATGTTTGCATATATAGCTAGATAGGTGGGGGTAACCATGACCCGTTTCAAGGCTAATTCAATTTCTGCTAGTGTTATTTAATAGCTCTATCTATCTATATATCTGTCTGTTTATCTCTTTATATATATATATATATATATAGATATATATATATGGGAGAATGTACGAAAAAACAACAACAGACGAGGACAGGTGGTGTAAATAACAAAAGGATGTATTAGTATGACGCTCGGGAATATGGAAAGTGTTTGACGTTTCGAGCTACGCTCTTCAACAGAAAGAATACGGAGACAAGGAGAAAAAAAATTGAATAGTGTTCAGTCAATGGTCAAATATATATATATATATATATATATAATATATCTATCTTACTCCCCCTCTCTCTGTATGTATATATATATATATGTGTGTGTGTGTATGGAAATATGCTGCCCCTCTCTCTCTCTGTATATATATATATATATATATATACACACATGCACACATATTATTATAGGTGCAGGTATGGCTGTGTGGTAAAAAGTTTGCTTCTCAACCACATGGTTCCAGGTTCAGTCCACTGCATGGCACCTTGGGCAAGTATCTTCTACTATAGCCTCAAGCCAATCAAAGCCTTGTGAGTGGATTTGGTAGACAGAAAGTAAAAGAAGCCTGTTGTGTGTGTATATATATATATATATATATATATATATATATATATATATATATATATATATATATATATACACACACACACACACACACACACATATTTCATCATCATCATCATCATCTTTTAGCATCTGTTCTCCATGCTGGCAAGGTTTGGACACTTTCCAGCTAGCCAACTCCTGCCAAACCATCCAACCCATGTCACCATGGAAAACGGGTGGTAAAAGATGATGATGATGATGACGTATGTGTGTGCCTTTGTGTTTGTCCCCTACTGCCACTTGACAACCAATGTTGGCATGTTTACATCTCAATAACTTAGCAGTTTGGCAAAAGATAGAATAAGTACCAGGCTTAATGTGTACTAGACTAACAGAGTAAGTGCCAGGCTTTAAAAGAAAAAAGGTACTTGGGTTGATGTGTTTGACTAAAGTTCTGGAGCAAATAAAAGATAAGAGACATATATGTATATATATATATATATATATATATAAATTAAAAATGTAAAATTAAAGCATTTTAATTTTATGTTTTAATTTTACGTTTTTAATTTATTCTTTCACCTTGGCCACTATCTGGCATATACAGGTGCTTACAATTATCAAGCATTACCTCTAAAATTTGCTTTACCTACATATATATATATATATGTATATATGTATGTATGTATGTATGTATATTACATAAACACATATCTATTCAATCCTCCTCCTTCCATTCATTTTATTTCTTTTCATATCTTCAATTTTCCAGGAAATGTTGCTTCACGTCCCAACTGTCAGTAAATCTAAAGTGGCTAAATTTCACAAACTCTTCAAATCTGTGCCTCGGTCGGAATCTCTAATTGATCGTAAGTAGACCATCTTCCATCTCCTGACTCTCTCTGCAGATGCAACAACCAAAATATTTTAAGATTTGCACAGTGAGTGTGGAGTTTGAGTGTTTCTTTAACCCTAGGCAAATATAGAAGTAAACATACCAACCCTAAATCCTATTTCAAGATCAGCCCTCACCTCAATTTCCACCAGAGTTAAACCAGGATGATATCTGCTAATAAGAGTAAATACTCAATCATTCAGTTCCTGATCCAATCACACTGCACAGCATAATTTGGTGACAGAAGCCTATTGTGTATTTTATTGAGGCAGATTTTCTACAGCTGGATGCCTTCCCTGTCACCAACAATCACCAGTTTCCAAGCAAGGTACTATTTCCCCCAGGACTCTTTCAGTTTCCACCTACCATATCCATCCACAAGACTTTTGTTGGTCCATAACTATAGTAGAAGACACCCAAATGCCACACAGTTAGATTGAACCCAAAACCATATGGTTGGGAAAGGAATTTCTTAACCTCACAACCTCTGTCTGTCTGTCTGTGTGTGTGTGTGTGCGTGCATGCGTGTGTCTTTTACAATGTATACTTATCAACAATGCATAAATACTCGAGAAAAGAGAAGTGGGGAGGGTAGTGAAATCCCTAGTGGTTGTTGCTCTGTCTCAGATATAAACTCATCTTTGTCAATTGCTCCATCCAAAATGTAATAAATCAGTGATCATCAGTCATTGAAAACCTGTAACCATCAACTCCACTGTTAATCACTTGTAATGTAAAATTAAAACAGAAATTGAAATATAATAAAAAAAGATCAGTTTTGCAGTCAAAATTGGGGTTTCATTCCCTTGGTTTCTGTTTTTGTGTGAGATTTATTAGCCATAAGAGGTTGTGAGGCAGGTGTCTCACATATGGCTATGTTGTTGTTGGACCTCAAGTTGGCCTTCATCAAGTGGATCTTTGATCATAGATGTTCCAACAGTATCTTTTTAGAAATAACAGCCAAATCTCCCTAAAACCACAACCCCCTCCACCTCCACCATATTTTAAAGATAAGAACATTTTTGGATAATGTCATTTCAGATACACAAAAAAGATGTGGCTGGAACACTTTTGATCTGCTTGATCAGGGCTGGACCACCACTCCTTCCTGACCAATCACCTGATGTCTGGTCATATCACCCGGTTAGTACTGGAACAGACCATTTGTGTAGATAATCCACTGTAATCAGATTAACAACCCAACAGATTTACTTCTGAAATTAATCATCATCAAATCTTTTTACGTTGATGTCTTTAGTTCACATAAGGATTTAAAAGATATTCTGATGAAATTTCTGCCACAGACAACACTGCCATGACCATCATGGTCAAACATAGTCCACTGGTATAAGCAGAAGGAGCAGTCTATAACTAATGAATGTTTCATTAGTTTGCACTTTCTAGATATATATATATTTATATGTATATACATGTATTGTGTGTATATGTATATATGTATGTATATACATGTATATATCTATACTATAAAAGGCAGATTTTCTCTGTGTCTGTGTATGTTTAAAATTCATACATTTACACAATTCCAAATTTCTTGGATTAAAGAATCGCAATCAATATTCTTAATACAATTTGTTAGGTCACTGCGTCATTTTTTCTGGCAACGATCACACTCGAATGGTACCTTTAACATTCCACTGGCACAAGTGCCAATCAAGCAGAACTGTCATCAGCCACATTAGTGATTTTGATTTGATTTCACTTGCCTCAATAGATCTTTGTAAGCAAAGCTTATTCTCCAATGAATGAGGGATGTTCATAAGTGGGCTGGTTACACCCCACGCTCGGATGTGCTTTTAACATTCCAGTAGCACGAGTGCCAATCAGGCGGTACTGTCATTGGCCGCGTCAGCAATTTTGATTTTGATTTCAATTGCCTCAATAGGTCTTCGCAAGCAAAGTTTATTGTCCAATGAATGAGGGGTACTCATAAGTAGGCTGGTTACACCCACTGGCTTAGGCCATGGGCTGTGGTCTCACTTGGCTTGTCGGGTCTTCTCAAGCACAACATAGCTCCAAAGGTCTTGGTCACTAGTCATTGCCTTGATAAAGCCTATTGTTCAAAGGTCGTGCTTCACCACCTCATCCCAGGTCTTCCTGGGTCTACCTCTTCCACAGGTTCCCTCAACTGCTAGGGTGTGGCACTTTTTCACACAGCTGTCCTCATTCATTTGCAGTACATGACCATACCAGCGCAGTTGTCTCTCTACAGCTGGATGCCCTTCCCAACGCAAACCACTTCAAGGGTGTAGTGGGTGCTTTTACATGCCACCAGCATGAGGGCCAGTCAGGTGGTACTGGCAACGACCATGCTCAAAAGGTGTTTTTTACGTGCCACCTGCACAGGAGCCAGTCTGGCAGCACTGGCAACGACCACTCTCAAATGTTGTTTTTCACGTGCCACCAGCACATGTGCCAGTGAGGCGCTGCTGGCAATGATCACGCTCGGATGGTGCTTTTAATGTTCCACTGGCACGAGTGCCAATCAAGTGGTACTGTCATCGGCCATGTCAGCAATTTTGATTTCACTTGCCTCAACAGGTCTTTGCAAGCAAAGTTTATTGTCCAGTGAATGAAGGGCACTCGAGGGGTACTCATAAGTGGGCTGGTTATACACTACTGGCATAGGCCACGGGTTATGGTCTCACTTGGCTTGTCGGGTCTTCTCAAGTACAGCATATCTCAAAAGGTCTTGGTCACTAGTCATTGCCTCGGTGAGGCCCACCTCATCCTAGGTCTTCCTGGGTCTACCTCTTCCACAATTTCCCTCAACTCCTTGGATGTGACACTTTTTCACACAGCTGTCTTCATCCATTTGCAACACATGACCATACCAGTGCAGTTGTCTCTCTTGCACACCACATCTGATGCTTCTTATGTCCAACTTTTCTCTCAAGGTACTAACACTCTGTCGTGTATGCACACTGACATTACAAATCCAGCGGAGCGTACTGGCTTCATTCCTTGCAAGCTTACGCATGTCCTCAGCAGTCACGGCCCATGAAGAGTTTACTCAAACAAATCACCCCCAGTACTTATTTTTTAAGTCTGATATTTATTATTTTGATCTCTTTTGCTGGTAGGGGACACAAACACACACACACAGATGTATACACAGCAGGTTTCCACATATTTTCTGTCTACCAAATTCATTCACAAGACATTGGTTGGTTAAGGGAGATAGAGAACACTTGCCTAAAGTGCCACGCAGTAGGACTGAACCTGAAATCACATGGTTGCAAAGCCAGCTCCTTGTGCATGTTCTGTGTCTGTGTTTTTGTGTGTATATATTCATATGAGTGGTTACATATTTTTTTTAACATACATATATATATGTGTGTGTGTGTGTCTGTGTGTTTATGTATTATTTTTGTATGTTTATATGTGTGTGTTTTTGTGTATAGTTGTATTTGTATTGGGTCTTCTCATAAATAATGCGGTTTTCTTATACCTCTTTTATTTTTCAAAATTGAGATAACAAAGTCTTTTTTTAATCTAAATTATACTCTCCTACATTTTCTACAATGCTCTTCCATCTATCTGGTAGACTTGCAAGGCCCCTCTTCCAAAATTCACTTGTCCGTGACGAAAAATACTCCTCCAGCACTGTTTTGACCTCATCTACAGAATTCATATATTTTCCGTCCAAATGATTTTGAAGACTGCAGAATAAGTGATAATCAGATGGGGCAATGTCCAGTGAATATGGTGGGTGGGACATTGTTTCCTATTCCAACTGCTCCATCCTTTGGAATGTCATCTTTGCCTTATGTGGCCAAGCATTAGACTCAAGGTTTGTGAGGTACCCATTGACCCAATTTGCTGACTTTTCCAATGGCACGCAGGTGTTGATGAATGGTTGAATGACCAAATCCAAACTTCTCTGCTAGTTCCTCAACAGTTACAATGGGATTTTGTTCCACCAACGGGATTTTGTTCCGCATTATTTATAGGATGATCCAATATAGGGTAGTGAGCTGGCAGAACCACTAGCATGCTGGGTGAAATGCTTAATGGTATTTCGTCTTCCGTTCTATTCTGAGTTCAAATTCCACCAAGGTCAGCTTTGCCTTTCATCTTTTCAGGATCGATTAAATAAGTACCAGTTACACACTGGGGTCGATGTAATCGACTTAATCCCTTTGTCTGTCCTTGTTTGTCCTCTCTATGTTTAGCTTCCTGTGGGCAATAAAGAAATAAATATATATTTATTTGCAGGCCACATGCATGGTGAAGTGGTTAGAAAGTGACTTTGCAATCATAAGGTCCCAGATTTGAATACCACTGTGTGACATCTTGAGCAAGTGTCTTCTAATGTCACCTTAGCTCAACTCAAGTCTTGTGGGTTGAAATTGGGAGACAGAGTCTGTGTGGAAGCCTTTCAGATGTACTAGACCTGCAATGGTGCCATTAGGAGTATACATGTCTGTGGAATACCCAGCCACTTATACAATAGCTGAGTGATTAAGCTGTTGAGTTAATTAGACAACTGGATATTCATCAATAAAGAAATTCTTTAGTTTCTCTGTGTTTATGAGAAAAATGTGAAAGTGCATGGCTTAGGGACTAGGGTGTTCAGCTCATAATCGTAAGGTTGTGAGTTCGATTCCCAGCAGCACATTGTGTCATTGAGCAAGACACTTTATTTTTTATTTCTCCAATCCACTCACCTGGCAAACAAGAGATGTACCTGTAATTCAAAGGGGCCAGCCTTGTCACATTCTGTGTCACACTGAATCTCTCTCTCAGAACTATACTAAGGGTAAGCATGTCAGTGGAATGCTCATCCACTTGCACAAGAATTTTGCAAGCAGGCTTTTCCATTGATCGAACCAACTGGAGCACTTGTCATTACTACCCAAAAGCCAGGCCATGAGGAGAATATTCTGTGCACGTTTTTGTTTGGATGTATACTTGTGTGTATATATATATGTATGTATGTATCTGTGTACAGGTTTGCCTTTGTGTGTGTGTAGTTACATAACAATACAACAGAAACGCACATACCTACTAGGCTATACACACTTCATCATTATTGTGTAAAATATGTTCTATATTGTTTGCGTATATAAAACTACACATACACACTCACTCACACAAAATTACACTTATACACATTAAAACACACAAAACTAAATTTATGCACATTCACATAACTACACACATACACACACACACACACACACAATACACTGATACTCACATGCACACACACAGAGGCTCAAAGATAATTCTGTGTGACCTAAAGATGACAGTTAAATGTCTTCTATTAATTAGTTCTATCACCTGCAGTGGCTCAAATATAAATCTCTTTCACCTAACATGGACATTTCTAAAGCAAAAGATTTCATTTTTTTTAGATATTTCCTTAGAGGTAAAATTTGGCAACAAAAACAGCAGAAATTGATTAATCATGTGAGAAAAGAAGCCTGCCAAATCCAATGAAAGCTTCATTAATCAATATCTTATCGAATAGTTAATGAATTCTACACTCTGTAATTTTATTTTGTAAATGTTAATTTGGTTAAGTCAAGACAAGCAGTTAAAATTATTTTGTTTAACAAGTTTTCATAAAACTCATCTCTGTTGCAGAAAGTGAAGAAGGTATTAGATATAAAAATATAAAGTTTCCATAAGATTAGTGTTTCTTTAAGGGCTTTTTTGTGTGTTTGTCTTTGTTTTGACTTATAATTAGGAATGAAAGGAGTGTCTATTACTCTTTAGAAAACCTCCAAGACTGGTATGATGGAGGTATCCTTAAACCAGAAATCTACCCCAAATGAAGAAATGACCTCTGCTAAAAGCCATCAAGCAAGCTAAAAGTAGGAATTGAATGTAAAGAGCTGGAAGAAATATTACAAGGCAGTCATTTTGGATGTTTTTACAATGTACCACTCTAGATTGGTTGTTCTTTTCTGACTCCTGAAAGAATGAAAGGCAAAGTTGACCTCAGTTGGACTTGAACTTGGGCTACAGAAAGTCAGAACAAATGTTACAAGGCATTTTGTCCAACACTATAATAATTATGGCAATATATCATTTAACTTAGAATAAGATGGATAAGCTGTAAACGTGTTGCTAGTTAAGACAGACTGTATCACAGATGGAGTGGTCATCTTTATATAATAGTACCTTCTTGCAACTAAGTAGAGGTAGACTGGATAGTTCACAGTAAAGTGCCTTGGTCATGGACATAGTACAGTGAACTCTACCACACTGTGATACCTAATTATGGCCAGATACACTGGACTATAGACGGTTAAGTATCTTGGTCAATTTCATATGAACTGGTGATCATTCAGTGGGTAATGCCCTTTTCTTTAGACTAGCCGTCATTACCTTAGAAAGGTTTTACTGTCTCCTTCTATCCATTTTCCTGTACTCTCATAGAGAGACGATTCATTTGTTTCTACAGCTGCATGAATATACTTTTCTGCCACTAAACAGTCAACTGTGATGAAGTAGGGACTAGTGAAAAATTGGTTTTGGTTAAGCCATGCAGACTAAACGAAGCACAGTGACTGTATTAAGAGCTGACCACACGACCATGTAGTCAGTAGTCTAGCATCTTAACCTCATAATGTTTGTGTTCCAGTTGTAAGATTCTTCAAGGAGCAGTGTAAAAATTATCCCACTCCAGATATACAGAGAAATACTTGAAGTGGATTTGACTTATTGACCCATTACTTTCTAACCAATTAACTAAATGTTTTCCTTAATTAAATCCTAATTTGTTGTTTTCATTCATTGACAATTTTTAATATTTCATTTTATTGTAATTATCATTATTTTTTTCCTGATTCTTACAGATTATTCCTGTGCATACCAAGGAGATATTCTCCTGCAGGGACACCTGTACATATCCCTTGGTTGGTTTTGTTTCTATTCCAAGATCAGAGGCCGTGGCAGGCATGTAAGTAACATTCCCCTTGCTTTTGAGAGCTGGAATCATATGTGACCCACATAACAGCATAGACAACGTGTGGTACATTGATCCCACTATACAATCACATAGAGAGGAAGGCAAAGACACGCACTAGCATATTACAACTACTGGCCCTTTTTTGCTCAGTGTTTTCTGTCTCTTCTATTGAGACCACAATGATCATGGCCCCTTTCAACTAGCAAGGCTCACCCAATGTATTTCTCCCCATCTCCATTTAGGCCCCATTCAATATCTCTGTTCTCTCCCCAAATCTGGTTCTCTCAAGCCCACCCTATGTCTGTCCTCTCCTTCACTCACCATCCCTCTTGTGTTCCCCCACACACCACACATTTGCTGTACTTTCATGGAACTTGAACTTACCATATGTGCCACATGTTTCACAAAGTTACAGCCATTACAATTTCTGATTTATTTTATTTCATGTAGAAAAGTATGATTGGTTATTGATTTCTAACTGGCCAGTCAGCAGTTCGAGTGACAAGGGAGCATCAGTGCAACTAAGGCAAAACAAATATACTCTAGGGTATTGTAGTCCAGAGACATCTGTTCATTTGATTTGTTGCTGATGTTTACATGTATTGCTGATCTATGTTGGCAAAAGATACAGATATACAGAGACACATATAATGGACTTCCTGCACAGATTCCATCTACCAAATTCTATTTACAAGCCATTGGTTAACTTGAAGCCGTGGTGGAAGTTCTAACAAGTCATGAAGTTGTATAATGAAGTTTTCTTTACCACATGACCATACCTGCTCATATACATAATACATAAGATAGTTACACCCATGTATGCACACACACACACACACACACACACATTCACAGCAGGTTATCTCCTAGTTTCTGTTTCAGTTTAATGTTTCTCCTTCACCTGATATTGATCGACCCAAAGCTGTGCCAAAAGACATTTGCCCAAAGTGTGAAGATGTGACCCAATGTAATTGAATTCAGAATCATTTAGTTGTGAAACAGACTTATTAACCACACAATCATAGCTGTCTGTCTTTAAGGTTGTCTTTGAATAATGGTGGAACTTGGCATCCTTTCTTTCAGATTGAAATCCCTCTTGACAATGTTCTTTGTGTGACCAAAGAGAAAACAGCATTCATCATTCCAAATGCAATCGGAGTACAAACCACAACAGAGAAGGTAAGAAATGAAACTCTACACTTCAAAATAATGAGTGTGTGTGTGTGTGTGCGCGCGCGTGCACGTAGTTTGTGCGACTCTATTACTGCCATCATTAAACATCTCTGTTTATGCAGAATTCTGTGTACATGTAGTTGTGTGTGTTATACATACAGACACACACACACACATACACCTCACAATATCCTGACTAGGTTGATATTGTATATATGTGATATGGAAAATATATGCACTGTATGATAAACAATAACTAAATTGCAGGAAATTTTGTAAATATCACATAACTATATATATTTATGTGATATTTACAGTATTTTCTGCAATTTTATTATTGTTTATCATATTCCGCATATAGTGTATGTATTTTCCATATCATCATGCTGGCATGAGTTGACCAGTTTGACTGGAGCTGGTGAGGCCAGAGGCCACACCAGGTTCCATTGTCTGTTCTGGCATGGTTTCTACAGCTGGATGCCCTCCCTAATGCCAACCAGAGTGTACTGGGTCTTTATATGTGGCACCAGCGCCAGTATCAATCATGCTATGGCAGATGGACCTTCTTTAGTACAGCAAAGCACCAGATATCTTGCTCATCTCCTTCATGAAGCTCAATGTCTTGAGATCGGACTTCAGTACTTCATACTGTCTTTCTGGATCTCCTTCTTCCACAAGTTCCACCCGCTTAAAGTGATCAGCACTTCTGTATGCAACTGTGCACATCCATATGCATCATATGACCAAACCAGCAGTCTTCTCTTTTGCACACTGCATTTAATTCCTCTAAGGCCCTTTTCTTTCAATACACTAGCGGTCTGTTGCACATACTGACATTGCACATCCATGCCATATATATACATTATCAACTCATATTATTTAATAATACAGAATGTAAAAGTTAAAAAGTAAATTTTTAATTTCATTTACTTGTGGTACAAGCACATTGAAACATTGCTGTAGTAACTCAAGCTTTTCTGTTTGCTTGTATAATGGTTGGTAGCATTCTTTTAAACTCCTCTCAAAGCTCTAGGACTTTCAAAACGGCAGCAGCATTTGTTTCAGTTTAAATTCAGCAGCTATATTGCCAGAAACAAGCTGTGTCAGTCTATCATTTGTTACTTTATGCTCAAGTTCAAAAGTTTAGATAATTCTTCTTACACTTTACCTGCACTCACTATTCTGCTACTCAGTTTAAGATTATGCATAGTTATCCTTTGCAGCTTGTTCCACCATGTTTGTTATGAGTCTTTGCTTTTAATAAAATTTTCATTTTTCTCCATGAAACCTCATTTTTTGGACATATTTATTACCAACATATTTCCTGCAATACACATATATTCTTTAGTTTGTTTTATCTTCATTATTAAAGTGAGTTGATTCTTCCAGTCCTTCTATTCATCACAACCCTACAAGCCATCATAGTGGAGTTTAAGACTGGCTGTCCATGAGAACTCTTATATGCTGATGATTTAGTTCTCATAGATGAGTCTATGTGGGAGTTAGAGAAGAAATGTCAGGCATGGAAGCTAAACCTAAAATTGAGAGGCCTTAAAGCAAACCTAGCAAAGACAAATGTTTTTTTAGTAAGTAGGAAAGATGACAGGACCCTGGAACCTTCAGGGAAAAGGCCTTACTTGATACGCTAAAAAGGAATAGATTTAAATCCATCCGTTGTACTTAATGTAAGCTATGGGCACAGAAGAGATGTAGTGGAATCACTAGCAGATTATCTGAAAATGTAGGCATCATATGCTTGTGCTTGTATGAACTAGAGCAGTTCGTACAAGCACAAAATTGAGTGTCTTAAATACCCAGAAAGTTCACTAGAAGTAGTTGATAGCTTTTGTTTTCTAGGAGATGTAATTAATAAGAGAGGTGATAGTTGTGTAAGTATTATAGCTCGAGTAAGAACTGGTTGGAGAAAGTTCAGAGAGTTACTACCACTGCTAACAACAAAGATCTTTTTCATAAGAGTGAAGGATAGACTGTATGATACTTGTATTAGACCTGTAGTGCATGGTAGTGAGACATTGGCCTTGAATGCAAAGGACTTGAGAAGAATAGAAAGAAATGAAGCATGTTCTGCTGGGTGTGCAGAAATAATTAATACAATGAGGCTGAGTAAAAAAAAACTGGGCATTAGGGGAATCAGTTGTGTGCAAGAAAGAAGACTGTATTAGTATGGACACATGATACATATGGATGAGGACAACTGTATAAAGAAGTGCTGAGTGCTAAATGTGGCTAGAACTTGGACATGATGGAGACCCAAGAAGACATGGGATGTTTAGACTAAGAATAGGATAGATGAAGTTCAGAGAGCTGTTATCTTTGTTGACAACAAAAGGATTCTCTCTCAGAGTGAAAGGTAGACTATATGATGCTTGTGTGCAAACAGCTATACTCCATGGTAGTGAGACATGGGCTCTGAATGTAGAAGACATGCATAGAGTGGATAGAAATGAAGGTAGTATGCTTTGCTGGATGTGCAATGTCAGTGTGCATGTACGACGAAGTGCAAAAGTATTGAAAGAAAAGTTGGGCATAAGAGGAATCGGATTGAGCATGCAAGAGGGAAGACTATGTTGGTTTGGACATGTGATGCGTATGAATGAGGACAGCTGCATAAAGAAGTGCCAATCACTGAAAGTGGATG
>NC_068997.1:4854847-4868650 GCF_001194135.2 Octopus bimaculoides
GTATGAATGAGGACAGCTGCATAAAGAAGTGCCAATCACTGAAAGTGGATGGTACCTGCAGAAGAGGGAGACCCAGGAAGACGTGGGATGAAGTGGTAAGGACCACTCTCAGGAAGTTGGGCCTCACAGAGGAAATGACAATGGACTGAGATGTCTGGTGATATGAGGTTCTTGAGAAGACCTGCCTGAGTTCTAGAAGTGCTGTGTGTCCCACCCACACTTAACAAGAAAACTTCTCACACACCCTACCACAACAGACCAAACTGCATCTCTACAGCTCTTCTCTTCCTCATATTTCCACTTCATGCACTGTCCGTACTTCCCACTTCCCAATATTGTCCTCTTGGCCCTGTCTCACTGTATCATTGCTATCCGCTAACCCCTGACCTGTGTGTTCCACCCACACGCCCTGTCTCACTGTATCATTGCTATTCGCTAACCCCCGACCTGTGTTCTTCCTACACATAACAAGAAAACTTTTCACACATTCTACCCCAACAAGCTTATCTACATCTCTTCTCTTCCTCACATTTCCTCCTTCATGCATTGTGCCTACTTCTCACTCCCCAATCCTGTCCTCACAGCCCTGGAGATTGGATAACCTTGTATCTCTTTTGTGGCAGCACACCTGTTTCTGTCTTCATTCCTGATATCTTTCTATCCCTTTCTCTCTCTCCAACCGAGTAACCTTGTACCTCCTCTACAGCAAGGTACCTGCTTCTGTCTCTTTGTCTCACTATAACCTTTCATCATCTCCCCCAATGTCCCTCCCCTCTCAAAAGATGTTTTTGTCTTCCAAGATACTTGGTGACAATGTCAGTACAGGTGCCACTTAAAAAGCATTCAGTCCACACTGTAAAGTGGTTGGCGTTTGGAAGGGCATCCAGCTGTAAAAATCCTGCCAAAACAGTTACAGAAGTCTGGTGCAGGCTTCTGCCTGGCTGGCTCCTGTCAAACCGTCCCACCGATGCCAGAATGGGAGGCGGACATTAAACGATGATGATGATGATGATATATATATGTGTGTATATTACACACGTATGTATATACATACATGCAAGTGTGTGTATAGGCTATGGCATAACTGCACTCAAAGACTTCATTTCACAACCACAAGGTTGCTGGTTTGTTGTTGTCACTATGTATCATCGATATATTCTCAGGCTGACGTGACATCGGTAGATGGAATGAACACAATAGCCTGTCGCACGCGCGAGTGTCTTTCTATCATCTTGCTATTTGTGTGCTGTGTAAAAAACATGTCCAGTGGTTGAGCTGTTGGTCTTTCAAACGACTAAGGAAAATAGTACCTTACTTGGAAACAAGTTACCGCTGACTTTGCTAACATGAAAAACGGTCGTTAAAACAAAGAAGAGGAGGGTGGGTGGTGATAATGACGATGGCAGTGGTGGTCGTCGTGGTATACAGCAGTTTTGGACTTCGTACTACTAACACTGGGGGTGACATGACTGATTATAAACAAGACCGAGTTATTCCCCCTTGTAAAGATCATTTCAATAATTAATTCAAGGGAATTTGCATTTCGGTAAGAATTTATTTCTAAAAAAATTGACTGCATAGCTTTTAAATATAATTTAAATTGCTAATTAATTTACATAAAAAATTCTCGAGTTGCTATAAACCAATCATTTCATTAAATAAAACTAAATAAATGGTCGATTATGAGTTAGTTTTCTAGGTTTTTTTGTGTGTTGTGATGGTGTTTTTGTTTATTTTTCCTGTTAATTTATTTATAAACCAAGCATCATTATCATTGACAGTAATATTGCTCCCGACGAGAGTTCAAGTAATTAGAAATGAGCAATTAATGATAGCACTAATGAAAATAATTAAACTCTGCATAATTATATGTATTGAGTACTTCGTTAATTAATGGTTGTCTTGGTTATTTACGTAAGATCACCAGGTGTGTGTGTCTCTTTGTCTGTGTGTGCCTGTGTATCTTTATATATGTGTGTGTGTGTAAACACACTTCACACACACACACATACACAACACACCAAACACGTTGAGAGTGCTTCACATGGAACCACTTGCTGCTATTTTAAGCAGAACCGAAAGTAATCTGCAAGACATCATTGTTAAGTGAAGTGTGACCGACATACCTTTCACTCTGTCTCTCTCTTTCCCTCTCTCTTTACAAACCTACAGCTATTACACAGAACAATTCTGTATAGATGCTAACATACTTCCACTAGTTACAGTCATGGCTTGCCAGAATAAATCACGTTACTTCAAACTAAAAATATGGATTCTTCACATGGCACAAATAGTAAAACTACAAATTAGCTTGTGTGTGCTGTGTTTTAAGGATATTTGTAGGATTTTTTTTATATTTTGTACAATTTCTAATTTGGTGCTTCCTAATTCTAGATAGAATAGTTTGCCAGATTCAACTTTTGCAATGTCTTGTGTTAATGGAACATTGGAATGGTAGAGCAACAGAACTGTCTTGTTCAGTTTAGTTACATCATATTAAATGAGTTCCAATAATGCTACTGTCAATGTGGGGGAGGGGTCAATAAAATTATGGTTTAGTCAACTGTTGGGGTCAGTATAGTCGATTATACCCTTTTTCAAATATATGTTATTGGTATGTCCACGTATGTCCACGCGCGCGCATGTGTGTGTCCTGTGCAGCCATGTGTGTTTCTGTCTTTGTGTTCTTGTCGCTTAGCCCCAGGTCACCCTTCATCAAGCCGGCCTGTGATCAGAAGAGTTCTAACCATTTGTGGGAAATCCATTGCTATTTCTTTCCGGACAAGTGACCTTTTCGAGACTGCTAGTTGTGATTATGAACTAACTGTGTGTGTGATTATGAACTAACTTACATAATCATCATCATAGCTGCTTGGTCTTTGGTTTTCTTTCCATGTTGTTGTTGTTGTTGCTGCTGCTGCTGCTGCTATTGTTGTTGTAGTAGTAAGGAAGTGAGCTGGCAGAATCATTAGCATGCCAGGCAAAATGCTTAACAGCATTTCATTCGTCTTTATGTTGTGAGTTCAAATTCCTCTGAGGTTGACTTTGCCTTTCATTCGTTCTGGGTCGATAAAATAAGTACCAGTAATCAACTCATCCCCTCCCCCAAATTGCTGCCCTTGTAGTAAAATTTGAAACCATTATCATTATTATTCGTATTATGTGGTGGATTGACAGACTTGGAGCATTGGTAAAAATGCTTCCCAGTAGTCTTCTGATTCATTATGTTCCTAGTTCAAATTTGGCCAAGGCTGACTTTGCCTTCATCCTTTTGAAGCTAGTAAAATAACTACTAGTTGAGCACTATGATCAATGTAATCAATTAGCCTCCTTCTCCCAAAATTCCAGGCCTATAACAGAAAGGACTGTTGTTGATGTAGTAGTAGTAGTAGTAGTAGTAGTAGCAGCAGTAAAGGTGGAATCATTAACACTCCAGGCAAAATGCTTAGCAGCATTTCATCCGTCCTTATGTTCTGTTCAAATTCTGCCAAGATCAACTTTGCCTTTCATCTTTTCGGGCTTGATAAATTAAGTACCAGTTGCATACTGGGGTCGATCTAATTGACTGGCCCCCTCCCCCATAATTTCAGGCCTTGTGCCTATTGTAGAAAGGATTATTATTATTATTATTATTATTATTATAAAGGCAGAGTCATTAGCATGCTGGACAAAATGCTTGGTGGCATTTCATCTGTCTGCACATTCTGAGTGCAAATTTCACCATGGTCAACTTTCCCTTTCATCCTTTTGGTGTTGATTAAATAAGTACCAACTGAGCACTGGGGTTGACATAATTGACTTACCCCCTCTCCCAAAATTGTTGGCCTTCTACCAAAATTTGAAACCATTATTATTGTTGTTTTTATTATTATTATTATTATTATCATTACTACTACTACTACTACTGCTACTACTATTATTATTATTGTTATTGTTATTATTATTATTATTATTATTATTATTATTATTATTATTATTATTATAGCAGCTTGCTCTATGGTGCTCTTTCTTCTGTATTAAACTCTAAATGATATTATAATTAAATTCAGCTTTGTTAGAGTTCATAAGTATTTAATCACAATCCTGTTTACTTTGTTTCAGTATGTTTTTGGTTCATTTGTATCCCGTGACGCTGCCTACAACTTAATGCAAGATCTCTTTGACCGTTATCAGGAACTGGTACGTTTTACATTTTGCATGGAAGATGGATATCAAATGACAATGGTCATGATAGATAATGTATGTTGGAGTGCATCATCCTCTTTAATGTCAGTTGGTGAAAGTGATGGACAGTCCTTCCTGTTGCTAACCTTTGCCTCTTTTTTCAAGTTAGGAATCTCTTATTTCACCTCTTCAAAGGAGTAAAGCAAGTAGACGTTTTTGTTGGCAGGGTAAATGACAACTGTGGACAAACTTACATAGTCTGCAAGTGTAAACATACATACAGACTTGTGCACAACCACATACACATGTACACACATACACACAAAACCATACACATATATGCACATGTGTGTGTGTGTGTGTGTGTAAGTTTGTAAGCCTACAATCACAGTTTTAGAACTATGGTATTAACCATGCCAAAGTCTTGAAGTCAGCACTATAAGCTAACAAAGAAAACATTAATATTTACGGTATGTAAAGCAGCAAGCTGGTAGAATCATTATCACACTGGGCAAAATGCTTAATGGTGTTTCCTCAATCTCTAAATTCTGAGTTCAAATTCCACCAAGATCGACTGCCTCTCATCCTTTTGGGGGTCAACGAAAAAGTACCAGTTGAGCACTGGGGTTGATGTAGCCCTTCCCTCAAAATTTAAAATCAATATCTACAGTATGTCTATTGTTTACAGTAATAAACTGTAAACTATGCACCTCTCATGATTCCTGTTGATAGCTTGGTGGATTGTATCAGCCAGAGTTTAATTGTGTAGACACCTTACCCACAGGATCCAGTTTGAGTCTCTCTAATTGACCTTTTATTTTTCTTTTGCAGTCTGGAGATTCTTTTGCTGAGGAATCTGGGATTTCAGCAAAGTTTAATGTAAGTAAAGATTCACAGTTTTGTTGTTGTGGTGGTGGTGGTGGCAGCGGCGGCACTGCTACTGTTGTTGTTTTATTTGTTTTTAGTCCCAGGTCAACTTTGATTAGACAAGACTTCTGATTGAAAGTGTTTTAGCTGCCGCCATCCCAACTTTGTGTATAAGGGACTACATTGCCTTGTATATTCTTCTTTATGTATGACAGAAGTGTATGATTTAAAGATTTGACTGCTATTTCTTGTAGCCAGTGACCACTTAGAGCTCTCCCACATTACCATGTCATTGAATGTGATTATGATGATGGTAATAGTGGCAATAGTAGGGTAGTGGTGGTGGTATTATGATGGTTGTTATGATGGTTGTAGTAGTGCTACTGCTTGTGGTGCTAGTATTGATTTGTTTGCTTTTTTTTTTTTCTTCCTTACTTTTCTTTCAGGAATCTGGAGTAGCAGCTTTGGCAAAGTCAACGTTGTCGATGCCACTGAGTAAAAACAACCTTTCTGGAGCCATCATTCATCCATTGATACCTAAGAGGAAAAGCCATTCAGAATCTAGTGTATTTTGTTCGGATTACAGTGGTGTCGCCGAAACAACAGATTCTGAAGATAACAAACTTTGCCAACCTGGAAAAACGAAAACTTACAAGCGAACTCCAGTGAAGGCAACAATACCTTGTGTGAAAACCCAGTTTACAAGTTCGACACCCACTAAACCTCAAGTATCGCAGAAACCCTCATCTGTTGGGTCCAGCCATTCCAAAAAGCCTGTTACTGTCCATAATAGCTGGTTCATCATGCCTTATTTGTCACAGTGTATGTACCTCTTTATTTGTCATGACAGACAGAGGTGTATGAACCTCCTGTCTGTCATTCTGCATTTATCACCTCTATATGTCACAGTATATGTACCTCTTCTATCTCTCTCAGTGTATGTACCTCTTCTATCTCTCTCAGTGTATGTACCACTTCTGTATGTCACAGTATGTACCTCCCCTGTACGTCACAGTGTATGTACCTTTATATGTCACTGTGTATGTACTACCTCTATCTGTTACGGTGTATGTACCACTTCTATCTGTCAGAGTGTATGTACTTCATACTTCTATATGTTACATATATGATGTTAGGATACATTAAACAGACAATACTGCACATTTATATATAAGGAAATGTTGTTTTATATAAACAGCACAGTCTTACATATTAACAAACATTGTAATTTATCATAGGCCAGCAGAGGTTCTATAAGAAATTAATATATCCCATTTGTTATCCATTCAGGTTTCAACTGTCAACAGACATATGAATCTATATGCCAGTTAGCCCTCAAGTTACTACGGTAAGTCAAAATAATGGCTTTCAATTTCTCTCCCTCTAACATTTATTTTTTGCAATTTTATTAAAATTCATTGATCTTTATCAGTACACTCTGTATATCATTTGTATTTAACAGTATCACAAAAAAACCACTAGCTGTGCACATGTGTATGTATTTATATGTAGTGGTGGTGGTGGTAGTCCGCTATTGTTTTACTTACTCTTTCTTTGTCAAAGCTACCAAACGTCAAGATTGGCTGCACTAAATAGTACTTATAACATTGTAGTTATACACTCTAACTTATTATACAGGACTTATAGTCTGTCTAACACACTATATGCACATACACGTACATATAGTACTGTAGTAGCATAGTAATACACTATATAGTACTTATATGTATCGTAGTAATGGTAATACACTATGTATCACCTATAATACTGTAATCACACTCTAAGGCATCATTTAGTAAACAATAATGCTGTATATAACACCTACATGTAATCATAGTGATGCTTATACACTGTACATCACATATAGTATTGTAGTAGCATTCTATTACATCATCTATAGTACTATTGTAGTGACACAACAGTATACAGTATAGTACTGATATTCTAATGCACAATATACAACTACCATAATATTCACCACATACTAAACGGTCTAACTCCAAATAGTTTTGTTTTTTTTTCCCCTCTCATCCTACTCTTCTCTAACATCTGTCAACTGATTTCAGGTTACCAAAGGCACACATGGTACTAGCAATATGTGCAGCTATGTAAGTATTACCATTTCTCAATAGAATCTACTGCTTTATTTGTTGTTGTTGTTTGAGAGCTCCACCCCACCAGGGGAACCCAGATCCAACAGACATATCTAGGATCATCCTGTCTTTTATTCAGTCATAGTGTATGTAGGACTACATCATATGATGTGTCTGTAAGACAGTAGCAGGTGTAATTTGAGGAAGGGATATTTGGCTGCTATTTCTAGCAGGTTGAGTAATGACCATGCAGAAGTTCCTTTTGCAGATCATTGTTGATGTTGCAGTCACTATAGTCTCCAACAACTGTTGCTGTCTCTGCCAGTTGGCAGAAACAGTTATGCTTCAGTTATATTAAGGCGGTGAGCTGGCAGAAGCGTTAGCATGCTGGGCGAAATGCTTAGCGGTATTTTGTCTGTCTTTATGTTCTGAGTTCAAATTCTGCTGAGGTCGACTTTGCCTTTCATCCTTTACACACTGGGATCGATGTAATCAACTTAATCCCTTTGTCTGTCCTTGTTTGTCCCCTCTATGTTTAGCCCCTTGTGAGCAATAAAGAAATAAGAAACAGTTATGCTTCAGGAAGCCTCTTTCTGGAATTTTAATTCATTCCTCTGTGATCTGAATTCAAATCCTGTTTTGATAAAATTTGCCCTTCACTCTACCTGGGGTCAATGGTATTTACTAATCCCCCTTTCTCAAATTTGCTAGCCTTGTACCTAAATCAGAAATCACTATAATAATAATAATAATAATAAGAGCACCCAGAGAGCACAAACCTCTGCCAAAGCAACACCAGCGTCCTCTCAACAGAGATTATTTTTAAAATGAGAATATCTGAAATAAACTCGACTGCTCTCACAAACGAGAATACTGAAAATGAACCTGACCGCTGTCAAAAATTAAGTAAAAAAACAAGAAATATAATCCAGAATCCTTGCCCAGTACCAGATCGATCCCAAAATTTAATAAGTTTGTGCTGGTCATGAGGCCAAGCATCCCTGAAAGTTTCATCCGAATCCATCCAGTGGTTCTTGAGATATCTTGTCCACAGACAAACAAACAAATATGACCGAAAACAATACCTCCGCCTTCGCTAAGGCAGAGGTAATAATAGGGCAGAGCATAACCAAAAATTGCTCTTTTGGGGACAGCTAGGATTTTGAGATTGGTGCTTGGATGTTGAGTGTCTTCCAGGATACCCAGCACCTAAATACCAAGTTTTATAATTTGTGGATAGAGACCCTGTGAGACCTTTGACAACAGGATGCTGTCTACTCTCACAAAATTAACCAGAGCAAGTAAGAGCAAGATCTTTGAGAAATAAAATATAATGATGATAATCCTTTCTACTATAGTCTCAATGCCTGAAATTTTGGGGGATAAAGTAAGTCATTTATATAAACCCCAGTGCTAAACTGGTATTTATTTTTTCTTTTGTAAAGAGCTGGCAGAAATGCCTCGAAGCATTTTGTCTGACGCTCTAATGAGTCTACCATCTTACCACCTTAATAATAGAAATGGCTTCAAAATAAGGCACCACATTGAAATGTTGAGTCTAATTAGTATTTTGATGGGTGGCCACTTGGGAAATGTAGATGTTAGTGTGAGGTCAATGGATTGACTGAATCATTAGAGCATTGGACAACTGCCTTGCAATATTACGTTTGGCTCTAAGATGGTAAGTTGGCAGAATCATTAGCACACCAGGCAAAATGTTTAGTGGCATTTCATCTGTCTTTACGTTCTGAGTTCAAATTCTGCCAAGGCCGACTTAATCCTTTCAGGATCAATGTAACTGACTTACCCACTTCCCTGAAAGTGCCAAAATTTGAAATCAATATTTCTTCTGGCTCTTTATTCTGTGAGTTCAAACCCTACCAAGATTAACTTTGCCTTTTATCCCTCCTGGGTCAATAAAGCACCAATCCAATACTGGGATTTATTTAATTGACAAATCCCCTCCCTCAAAATTGCTGGACATGTGCCTATATACATTCTGAGTTCAACTTCTGCCAAAGCCAACTTAGTCTTCCATCCTTTCAGGCTCAAAAAAAAACAAGTACCTGTTAAGCACTGGGGTCAATCTTATCGACTATCCTCCTCCTCCTCCTCCAAAATTTCAGACCTTGTGCCAAAAGTAGAAAGGATTATTATTATTATTAAATCGAAAAAAAAAAAAATTCTTATTATCATTAAGAGTGATAATTATTATTGTAATCAGCTGGAAGGCAGCGAGCTGGCAGAATTGTTAGCACACTGGACAAAATGCTTAGTGGTATTTCACCTGTCACTACATTCTGAGTTCAAATGCTGCCAAGGTCAAGTTTGCCTTTCCTTTTGAGATCAATGAAACTAGCACCATTTGAGCACTGGGACCACTGTAATTGACTAAACCCCTCTCACAAAATTTCAGGCCTTGTGCCTAAACTAGAAAGGATTATTATTGTCAGTTGGATTGCAAAAATCAGTAGTGTCAATCAAAATGCCTTGTGGGATTTAGTAACATACTGAACTCAAATATCATTTAGGTCAAATTTGTATTTCATCTTACAGAAGTCAGTAGAATAAAATACCAGTGAAACACTTGCATTAATACAATTGACTGGTCCCTCCTCCTCTTTCCCCACCAAGTTTGTGGGTGCCACAGAGAGAGAGTGGTGACAAAAATATCTTACATATTTAGTCTTGTTTAATATTATTTTTTTGTATATGTTGTTTTTGTTTAGTCCCATATCAATTTTGATTAAAGTCAGCAGGTTGTGGTTTGAGAGGGATTCGGCTGCTATTTCTAGCAAGTCAATGCTTGGAGACCTTTGTTGTGATAACATAGATATTTTAATATGTGTGATATGTTATTCTGTAGTTTTAAAAAGAAAAAGTAAAGACAAAACAGTCTGTGGGATCAGGGACAACCTGGATACACTTATCCAGTTATACCTCTCTTGTATTAAATATTTTAAACTTCCATCTCATGACCAAAAATTTCTAAAACCTTCTTCTACCCAACTGACTACATTTTGGTGAATCTTTGACTCTGTTGAAATATCTCTAATCCAGTATTTTGTCTTTGTTTCTTCCAGTATGATATTCCTGCTGGTATCTGCCGTCACCCTCACATATAAGGTGCTGTTAATCCAGGCCAAACTTGATACTCTGCAGGTTTGGTCACCTGCCTTAAAAAACTTGTATAGGTAAACACTTTACACTTGTTTGTTATTCTTTCTCTTGTTAGTTTCATTCAGTCATTGGGCTGTGACCATACTTGGATATCACCTTCAAGAGGGGTTTTTTTATCAATTATATCAATATTTGTCCTTACTGTTTTTTTTTTTTTGTTTTTTTCCTTTGATCTCTTAGCTTTAATCTTTATCTCTCATGTTTCTGCAATAACCATGATGAAGCAGTTTCTGATTCCTCTTTCTCCTCTGTTCAGAAACCACTGCTCTTGCTTCCCTTTCTCTGTCCAAATACCAGCCATACAGGACATAGTAGTTCCACAATATCCCACCCTTACTAGTAGTACTACTGTACACTACAATCTTCATGTCTCACAATTCCCTTAGCCTTTCAAATTTTAACCCCTTCCTTTCATGTTCCCTCTCCATGTTGTCTTCCTGAGGCACCTTGAATTCAACAATCAGCACTTTTTTTTTTGGTCACATTAGACCATGCTAATATACTCAGAGAATTGTTTCATTAAGGTAATATGGTTGGAGAGCACAAACACTTTCTTCAAATCCACTTTTACCTTTCAGTCATTTATGTCATGAAGACATCTAAGTGTGGCTTTCCTTTCTTTGTGTTCTTCTGCTCTCCTTTCTCACCCTCCTTATGGAAAAACAACAAGGTGCAACTTGTCTTGATTCTCACTACATTGACACTGCTGCATTGTTGCTGCAGTACATCAAGGGTATGTCATCAGATATACCCTGTAACGGATTACTTTTATGCTCCAGTAATGTATACGCTTCACATCAGAGTACTTGTTGGACAACAAACACACGCATACAGATTATATACGATAAGCTTCTGTATAGTTTGCATCAACCAAATTCATTCACAAGATATTGATCAACTTGAAGTGATGTAAATTTTTAGGGTGTAGTTAGAGCAGGGAAGAAGGTAGTTATCCCAAGACTGGAGACTTAGGCCAAACGTCTGCAATAGATTGGACCAGGGGATATTTAAAATAGGTGACAATAAGTCAACCACCCCAAAACAGGAACAGTCCCTTTGATGAACATCTACACAAGTTTCTGTCTACCAAATTTCACTCACTAAACTTAAGTAGACCTGAAGGTATGGTAGAAGATACATGTACAAAATGGTGTGTACTGAGATTGAACCCAGAACTCTTTCTCTCTCTCTCACACACACACACACACACACACACATACACACACACGATTTCTATACCTGCCTACTTGTCATTTCAGAGATAAAATACATTCAGACATTTACATGATGCGAGCCCAGAGTCATAGTGCATTGGTCCAACAGCTACACCTCGTTTTAGAGGCTAATATACATGTATTGGAAGAAGTGAGTGTTTTAAACATACATTTTGTTGTTATTATTATTATTGTTGTTGTTGTTTGTGTTTGTTTTTTTCGGTGTTTAATCCTTAATATTGTTTGTTGAAGCCAAGCTTGAAACTGGATTTGTTTTCCTTGTCCTGCCAATTTTACATATTTTGTTGAGTCATGTGACTGTTCAAATGATGTTTCCATCACTCATCTGTTGTGCCTATGGACTGATTGGTTAATGTACATTCAAGATCAACCAATCAATGTATACTGCATATATGTATGCATGTAAGTGTGTGTGTATATAGTATGTATATATATATACTCTTATTCTTGCAAACAAGTCTACTATTGCCAGTAACAATTGTGTAAACAAAGAAAAACATGAAGCTTGCGATGTGATGTGTCTTACCTCAAACTACACATGCATGTGTGCAAACAAAAGGACACAGTGCTAGGGAGGAAAAAATTCTTAAACTGACCACTACTTGTAATGGTGACAGTATCTTACAGTCAAGGCCTTTGGTATTTCCTCGGAATCAGTGCATTATCCAACATATTTTTCAGTCTGCTAGTTATGAAGTCAAAAAGATGTCAGTTGGTCTTTGATACCAGTGTGGGGTAAAGAAAGAATTTGTAAAATATGTTCATCGATGTGAAGATAGCTAAGGAGTTTGTGACCATGTTCAGATGTGAGAGGTCATGAATATAACAGAATTATGGTAATTGTCTTAAGCAACTAGCTGATTTGGCTCCAATCAAATAAATACAGAAATATAATTCACTGCTAATTACGAAAAGGAAAACATTTGTTACAACCAGATTGAAATTCAACAATAATTAAATTTGATTCATACTAAAATACATGTATAATCTTTATTACACATGTGTTGTGTTATATATACACATACACAAAATAATGGAAACACCTTAAAATTTCAAACAAATTTATTTTAATATGGCGTAGGACTGCCTTTGGCGGTAATTACAGCTTGAATTCTACGAGGTATAAACTCATACAAAGTTTGAATTGTTTCCAAAGGAATTTTTCTCCATTCTTCAGCTAAAACAGCCTCCAGTTGTTGTAGTGATTATGGTGGAGGATATCGACTCCTTACTTGTTTTTCTAAAATGCACCATAACTGTTCAATAATATTGAGATCTGAGGACTGTGGTGGCCAGATAAAATGTTCAACTTCACTAGAATGTTCCTTGTGCCATTCAGTAACAACTTTAGCTGTGTGAATTGGTGCATTATCATCCTGGAAGATTGTATTTCCCTCCAGAAACAGTTTTGCAACCATAGGATGAATTAGATCAGATAAAATGCTTAAATAGTCTTGACTATTAATTCTGCCATGAAGGGAAACCATTGGGACGGTGGATTTCCAAGATACAGATCCCCAGATCATCACAGATCCTCCTCCACATTTAACAGTTGGAAAAAGGTAGTCTGGGTCAAATGCTTCTTTTGGCTGTCTCCACACGTATATTCAGCCCATGGTCAGAAATAAGGTAAAGGATGACTCGTCTGAGAAATAACATTTTTCCACTGCTCTAGGGACCAAATTCTGTAGGTTTTTACTCCACTCTAAATGCTTTGCAACGTTTGTTTTTGAAAGTAGTGGTTTTCTGATTGCAGCTCTCCAGTGAAATCCAGCTTTGTGAAGCTCCTGGCGAACAGTTTTTGTGGAAACTGGGTTCTTGAGGTGGTCATTAAGCTCTGCAGTAATTTTGGGAGCTGTGCTTTTGTGATCCTTTCCAACAATTCGCAAAAGAGTCTGACAGTCCCTATCTGAAAGTTTTGGTTTTCTTCTAGAGTTTTGTTTTGATGAGGAGGTTTTTCCCTCTTTCTCAAAGGCTGTCATTACTTTCAAGACAGTACTTCTTGATACACCAAACATTTCGGCTGTTTTTGTTACCCTAGCGCCTGCCATATGAGCACCAACAATTTGACCTCTTTGAAAGTCCAATAGATCTGTCATTTTAATTACCTTTTTCGGATGATATCTAAAAAGAAATAGCAATTTTAACAAAACATATTAAGCAACACTAATAATAAATCAAAAAACATAAAAATAAACTAGCTTTTGCTGGTTTTATAGATATTTCAAAATTATAATGCTATGATGCTATGTGTTTCCATTATT
>NC_068997.1:4869499-4872904 GCF_001194135.2 Octopus bimaculoides
CCTCTCAAAGCTTAATTTAATTTTAATTTTTTTTTTTTTGTTTCATTTGTCTTAAATCTAAATTATTTTTACATACAACTAGTTGTCTCCCTCCCTCCCTCCCTCACACAAACACTTTCTCACGCTCTCGAACACACACACACACACAGAAATTGCCTGAAACTCAGAAATATTTGCAGTAGATGTTGGTGACTCTCTCCCATCAAATCCTCGTCTCTATTTATTGATACAGTCTGATGCCTCTGCAAGTTACCATCGCTCTATATTTTATTGTTTTATTGTTTTTCTTTTAACTTTATTATCATCTCAGTAACTTAATATGTATTAATTTACTTATGTTCACAAAACTTTTTAATTCCTTGTTTTCCAACATCACAGAAGAGTTGAAGCAGATAATTCTTTATCTCCCTTGTTATTGGGTTTCTCTGGATTTTTTTTCCTCCCAAGTTTCTCAGATACACACACACACATAAATTCGTTATTGGCGATGGAAAGAGTATTTGTTCAGAATAGTAATATGTATATCTTACTTAACATAGATATACTGTAAGAAAGCCACAATGCTACGGTATTCATCTTGAAAAGGCATCTCAGTATCACTGTTTTAACTTTCTTACAGTAGATCTACATTAAGTATGATATACAGATGGATACACATACACACAAACACTAAATATTATGTTATCTCTCTATGTCTGTTTCTCTGATTTATTTCTCCAAACGATTTTGTTGCCTTGTGCAGTACAGTTTCAGTGTTTGAAGTTGATGTTTGTGTTTTTCCCCATACTTCTCTTCCTTTCCCGTTCTCCTCCTCTCCCTCCCAATAACCTTCAACTCATCATTATAACTCCCTGAATGAGAAACCTTGGAGTTTCTTTTTTTAAAAAAGTTTTTTTTTTATTTTACAACCAGCTTTTATTCAATTATTTTCTACATTTAAATTAAATATATACTTGAATTCACATCAGTTATAGACACACACATATACATGGCAGGGTCGTATATATGTAACACTAAATTTTAAAAAAATAGATCAATTGGAGTTATCCAAGCAATTAGTAGACAAAACCTCCCCCTTGGGTTGCTTAATTTAAAAAACAAGGGCGATATCAATGATTTGTTGAGAGAGTGCAAAAGTGTTTAACAGGGGACGTAATTCTTTATTCACTAGTGTGTGTGAAATTGTGTGGGCATTGTGTTGTAAGTTCTGTGAATTGCCAAAGACACTATTGAATTCTATAAACTGTCTCAGTGACAGGCCTCACATCTAGACTGACTTTTTGCTATATGCACACCTATGTATATATGTATAAAAGCAGGCTAGGTACTAAAATGAAACTCAGAACAAACTGTCATTACACATGACTTTCAGTACGTTATTCCTAGCACTCACTGAGAAAATGTACTGGTTTAGGTCCACCAAGCATACAGATATGTGATAATACCTTTGACCTTTCCTATTTATTTCTCTTGGACCAATTTCCACTGAATTTTATTTCATCTACAGTAATTTCACATGTTCTTCTAAGAATGCCAGATTTTTATTTTCAACAGATATAATAATTAAAATGATAATAATAATTTGTCCTGTGATAACTTTCACTGAACAACATCTAGCTGACTTAGCTGAGAATAGTGACATTGGTATGTACCCTGTCATTGATCTGGTTTATGGTGACCCTATGGGAGGGTTTGGCTAACTTTAATGCCTAACTATTGGTTAAAGACCTATTGATGTGGAGAGGGTTGTGTGTGTGTATGTATGTACACACACACACACACACACATACATATATATATATATATATATATATCCTACCACTGCATTCACTAGGCTTCTTTGCAATAAAGTTGGTCCTGTGAGAAGGAGAGGTGGGTCACTTTGATATTAAACCATCTACACTGAATCCAGTCTTCATATTCTGTGTATGAAGTTTTCTAGCTTTCATAGTTGTAACTTAATATTGCAAAGGAAAGTGATAACAAAATAACTTAAATATGTATATAACTATCTCTGTACCACTACCAATCTATGTTTATGTTCTATCTGAATATCTTTCAATTTATAGTAGAAAGATCAGGGACAAATACCACAAGACCTCTCATCTAACACTCTAACAAAGCCACCATTCCACTGCCCTAGACTGGTTCTTGGTTTATTGACCCTAAAAGGGGTGAAAGGCAAAGTTGACCTCAGTGGGATTTGAACTCAAAACTTCAGAGAGCCAGAACAGATATCAAAAGGTATACAATCCACCACTCTGATAACTAGGCCACTCATGGTGCCTGCTTGGTTGTGCATTTGTGTGTGTGTGTGTGTGTGCATGAAAGAGTATAAAAATCTATTTGCATATGTGTGTGTATGTAAAGTCCCAGATTAATGTTTCACACCTTGTTAGCCTAGTTGATTTTTCTTTACTCTGTGATTATCTTTAAACTCATTTCTCCAGTTCTGTTAGACAAAACAATTCTTCATCACTAGTTTTAAGGTTATTTCTCCAGTTTTGCTATTATTTAGACATCCTGACAGGAAAAAATGCTTCTCTCCAGAATCCCTCCCACAGTTTGTGATGAGTAATGATATGCAACAAAAGCTGAAACTCCCAGTAGTTATGGTCAGTTACCCAGGTCACAGCTCAACTATGACTTCACTAATATCCCTTATAATCTTTGGAAAAGTATAAACATCACAGCATCCTAATATCTTATTTCTACTTTCTTTTATAAATACTGTGTCTTAGTTCCTGGCTATATGAAACCAATCGCTATGCAAATAACTGGTAACTACCAGACTGTCTTATACAGGTATATTGAGAGGAAGATAGGGAGAGAGGCTCATTGACAACCCAATTAGTCTTGGGACTCACTTGAACAAGTCTGTACAATTATCAAAAAATGAATGCCTTAATAAAAAAAAATAATAATAAAATGGGTTAGCTATGAAAATTACATATTGGGATGGTATTTGATGCAGAGTTGAGCCCAGAAAAATTTATAAATTTGTATTTATGTATTTTATTGGAGCAAAAATATGCCTGATTTTAATTCTGAAGTTTTGGGGGAAATCCGAGGAAATTTGTTAAATTACTGAAAAGGAGAAAGCAAACAATAACTTGGTGTATTTTAAATGGAAAGTGAATATTGAATTTTAAATTCTGGTTTTAAACTTGGAATCAATTTGGTCTTTTATCTGAGTTGTCTGATTCTTGAAAAGTTTTCAGAAAATATGGAATATTTCTTGCAATATATATACATGAAAACATAATATTCATAAATGGATTTGGGGAAATAATCTTCAGTTTTAGATTTTAATTTTTAATCATACATTTTTAATTGATTATAATATTAAAAATATTTTGGGGGTAACAAACTAAAGATTTTAAGCTAAATAAAATAGTTTTTTCT
>NC_068997.1:4872914-4876469 GCF_001194135.2 Octopus bimaculoides
CTGAGTTGTCTGATTCTTGAAAAGTTTTCAGAAAATATGGAATATTTCTTGCAATATATATACATGAAAACATAATATTCATAAATGGATTTGGGGAAATAATCTTCAGTTTTAGATTTTAATTTTTAATCATACATTTTTAATTGATTATAATATTAAAAATATTTTGGGGGTAACAAACTAAAGATTTTAAGCTAAATAAAATAGTTTTTTCTACATACTCTAATTTATCTTACATGGTCAGGTATAAGATCATCATCATCATCATCATTTAACTTCCGCTTTCCATGCTAGCATGGGTTGGACGATTTGATTGAGGACTGATGAAACCGGATGGCAACACCAGGCTCCAATCTAATTTGGCAGAGTTTCTACAGCTGGATGCCCTTCCTAACGCCAACCACTCGGAGATCTCCACAAATATAATTTTATTCCCATACCTCCAGCAAGAAATGTAAAATATAAGCAAGTTGCTTCCACCCACCCACCTCTCTCTTTCTCTCATGACCTCATAGAATTTACTGAACTATCTACTTCCCTCGTGTGAAGGCTATGGCTCTGCAGTGACTCTCACATTTCATGAAATACTAAGGTATCTCAAAGGGAAGCTGATCTGTGGCTCATTACATTTCTTATAAAATACCATGATATTAAATAGCCAGCAAAGGATGCATTAGTGTCATCTAACACACTAGAAATAGCAGCCAACACTCCTCAAATTACTGTACCACTTTTGGAAAAGGGATAACACATTGGATAATGAGGTTTAAGATATGCAATATCCAGTGATAGAGGAAGGGGAGTGGTACATGGCTGGAACATCTTTGGTCATAGATCCACTGTCAGATCTGACCTGGCACTAAACAAATAAAACCATTTAACAACTGAAATATTTCCCAGGGTACCAGACTTTAAGACTTGACTATATTCAGTATCAATGCCTCATGTTCTCGCTTCAAATCCTGTCGGGGTTTTCTACTTCGCATTTCATCCCTCCAAGGGTTGGTAAAATATATACTAGTTATATACTTAGTGTGAATGTGTATTGATACATGTCTATGTCACATATACATATATATGTATCTATTGTATTGTGCTTTTTATGTTTTTTCTTATACACACACACGTGTATGTATATAAAATGTGTGTCTGTGGGTATATATATATATAATCTCGCACTAATGTTCTTTTTGAGAAAAGTATGAAAACTACAACAGCCTTTAGTGCCCCTCCTCCTTTTGTGAATCTACAGCTGTGCTACCTTTTTATTCTTTTCCATTTCTCTCCTGCTCTCCCCTCCTCTCATTTTATTCATGTTCTTTCCCTCCCTCCCCTCTTTCTCTCTTTCTCTCATTGCTAATTTCTCACACTTTTCCTTTCTTCCTGCAGTTTTTTCTCTGCCTCACACCAGTACGTGTGCATATGTACATACATATATGTATATCTGTAGTGTGTGGTTTCCCTTACCACCACAACAACTATGCACTTGTTGCATCAATGCTGTTGACACGGCAAGTCTTCTGCATGTCTGTTTGACAGCACCTCCTGTGTGTGTAAGACCTACCGAGATGGTGGTTCTTACACGCCACCATCTCGCCTTTGGGTGCCTTTAGTTGAATCTGTTGCAAATATTTAGTCCAAACCAGAGCACTGGTTAGGGGCTTTGTCTTTGTTTACTTGTCATCAGTCACGTCAACTACATTAGTTTGGCACTGAGGCCAACAAAGATCAGGGTTGTTTTGACAAGCCCCATCTGACTATATATACATATATATATATACTTACACATACATGTACACACACACACACACACACACACACACGCATACATAGAGTGTGGGGTGGAGAAGAATTGAAGATCAGAGAAGCAGCATTATTATTATAATAACTAGCAGTAGAATTGAAAAAAATGCATTTCTATTGTAACATCATCATCATCATCATCGTTTAACGTCCGCTTTCCATGCTAGCATGGGTTGGACGATTTGACTGAGGACTGGTGAAACCGGATGGCAACACCAGGCTCCAATCTGATCTGGCAGAGTTTCTACAGCTGGATGCCCTTCCTAACGCCAACCACTCAGAGAGTGTATGAACAGTGTGTGATAAAGCTCATATCAAAGAGGAAAATTATCTTTGCCATTACCACTATCATTATCAGTAGTAGTAGTAGTAGTAGTAGTAGTAGTAGTACAAAAACAACTCTAAGACAAAGACCATATTTTCAGAATTATGTTTGACCAAAAGAGTATTTGTTGTGTTCAAAGTATTGCAACTATGCAAAGATGTGTGAGTTCTTGCATTCTGCTTTCATCTTTCTTAAAATAGTTATTGCTGTCTTAATGTTTGGAGGAAAGCAGAACAGAATGAAGGTACATACAGGTGGGGGTGCTATGAGGAAATGTAGGTGGGGATTTTTGGGAGAGGAGGTCCTTTTTTTTTTCTCCAGTTACACAAAAGAGAAAAGGAATTACTCACTCTCTTCAGAATTCTTCATAATGATATATAACCTTAAACTGATCTCATCCTCTTGGAGTAGCCATGTTGTTTAGAGAGAGAAAAGAAAGATCCTGGTAGATTCTGATTTCAGAATCCTACACAAAATCTTTATAATTGATTAAGATATAATTATCTTTCTGCAAAAGTTTATTACATTTCATTTTAGAATGGTATCCATCTGTAAAGACATTTGTTTCAACAAAATCCTATATATATATATATATATGTGTGTGTGTGTGTGTAATAAAGATAGTTATGGCCAGTCTATGAGGTTACCCAGGGTTTTACATTCATAAAGCTCTTAGGTTTACAGCATTTCTTCAGACCCTAATGGCCGGTGGCCTACACCCTCTCTTCAAAGTGGAAGGAGAAAAGATCTCTTGGCTAGTTGTTGACCACGTGAACAAAGAAGAGTAAAATACAAGGGATTGTCTCCCTTAGGCTACTATCCATAATCGACCTGGTCAGCTTGTGAATCTCAGGATTTCAGAAGGGATCTTCTGAACTGGAAGCAGGGTCCAAAGACTTCTGTCCTGGAATTTAATATGCTTCGCAGTTCAAGGTAGTTCTGTAATATTCCTGCCCATTCAGCTATATGTATGTAGAGAGAGATAGGTAGACATTAAATGATCATAAATACGCACATCTATTGTGTAGTAGAATTAGTTAACCATTTAGTTAGCCCAATCACCAACCAACTAGTTTATGGGCAGTAAGATACTTTGAATTCCTAACTCAAAATGAGATAATGAGTTCTAACTTTTCCTGCCATTTATATACTATTTTGAATCAGTTGTGTGTGTGTGTGTGCATATATCTATATTTATCATCATCATCATCAAGTAGTATATTACTGGTATTGGCATATAGCTTCTCAGAATTTTACTGAATTGTGACAATATTGGTCCAAAACCAAAAGTAACATTTTGACCAGTTATATGCCTTAACTAGTAATATGCTGCCTGATGATATAAAAAGATATCTGCTCTTACATTGAATGTGCTTTTATTTCTGACTTATGGACAACTAATTGATCATACATGTATGTATGTATAT
>NC_068997.1:4876524-4881419 GCF_001194135.2 Octopus bimaculoides
TATACACACAATCATTTCATCATCTGACATGTGGCATGTGATGCACCTGTACCATATGTCAATTTGATGGAGGGAGTGAGCTTATGTTTACACAAACATTTGGTCACTCTAAACAAATTATTTGTGTGGTTGTTCCCTCACACATCATCTAACGACAGGAGAGTCCATTATGATAGATATATATATATATATATATATATATATAATTTGTATGTTCTGCATTACTCCAAGCTTCTGACACAATTTTTCGGTTTCTTATAGAAAGATTATTTAGTAACATTGCTAAACACAACACAAAGATTTTTTTTGGTCAAAGAGCTTTGAAAATTTAAGAAACAAGGATTTTAATGACAACAACTAAAAATGTCCAAATTTTAGGCTTTCTTTGGATTTTTTTCAATGATTAAAGATTAATTTTACTTTTAATTTATTGGTGGGGAAATCTATTAGAATTGTTATTTCATATTTGAACTCCATTAAGCGGTGGTACTAAGCTGTGTGTAAGTTATTAAGTATGATACAGGTTCGAATGTCACCCAATTCATTGCACTGAATTAGTTTCTCATGAGCCTTTAATTTGTGATTATTGTCACTAGGTTGGAGTATGGCTGGCTGGCACTGAGCCATTTTAACTTGTCTGTCTGTGGATGAAAACTTTCAGTGATAACCCAACAAAATACATCCACAATTCTCTCCCCTCCCCCCACTTTTGGACCCTACACTAGGTAATTCTTATCCAGCCTGTTTTCCATGGTGATCCCATAAAAGGACCTGATCAGTAACACTAATTATTCATTTGCATAGAGTGTGCCCTAATCCACTTCAACATTCTTCATCTTAAATTAGAGTTTCAGTCAGTGGACATCAAACACTACATCAGGATTACAGATTTAAATTAATATTTGAATGAGAAATTGTATTTTATAGTTAGGTATATATCATTAAAAGACCTTTTTTTTTACCAACATTATAATAATCACTTCAACTTTGTAAATAGGGTGAAATTAGGGTTTTATGTTATGTGAAGGGGCTGAATAAAAGGTCGGTCAGCATAAGCTTAAAGACCTTCACTGATGATGGTGACTGAAAGCAAAATTCTTTCTGGTTCTTGCCATTCTGATTTTAAATTCCACCGAGGTCAGCTTTGTCTCTCATCCTTTCAGGGTTGGTAAAATAAGCATAAGTTGAGCTCTGTAATTTACTAATCCCCCTCCCACAAAATTTGAGGCATTCTGCCTTTAGTAGAAAAAGGATAGCAAGCTGGCAGAATCATTAGCATGTTGGACAAAATACTTAACAGAATTTCTTCTGACTCTTAACATTCTGAGTTCAAATTGTGCCAGGATTGACTTTGCCTTTCATCCTTTCAGGATCAATAATATAAGCACCACTCAAACAGTGGGGTTAGTGTAATTGACTAGATATCTCCCTCAAAATTTCAGGCCTTGTATCTACTGTAGAAAAAATTATCATTAAGGTGACAAACTGACAGAATCGTTAGCACACCAGACGAAATGCTTTGTAGGATTTTATCCGACTGAGCTTTACATTCTGAGTTCAAATTCCACTGAGGTCAACTTTGCTTTTCATCCCTTCAGTAGATTAAGCACCAATGAAACACTGGGATTGATGTAATAGACTAGTCCCCTCCCTGCAAAGTTTCAGGCCTTGTGCCTTTAATAGAAAGGATTATTATATAGAGCAGTAAAATGGCAGAATCATTTGAGTATTGGTAAAAATGCTTTGCAGTATTTACTTGAGCTTTTTCTTTTATGAGTTCAAATCCTACTGATATCAACTTTGCCTTTCATCTTTTTGAGGATGATAAAATAAAGTGGCCGACAATTACTGAGGTTGATGGTATTAACAAATCCCTTCTCCCAAAATTTCAGGCCTTGTACCTTTACTAGAAGTAATTATTACAAACAGTATGTTGGCATAATGTATGGAGCATCAGACAAAATATCAGTGGTTACAGTCTTTCTTTTTAAGTTCAATTCCTACCAAATTTAACTTTTTTTTTATATATATATATTCTGGGATTGCTAAAATAAATGTACCAGTCATGTATTGGGGTTGAGCTAAAACAATGTGTAACCTTGTGCCTATGTTAGAAATCATCCAATAGAACATCAGATAAAATGCCTTGTATTTCTTCTGACACTTAACATTCTGAGCTCAAATCATGCCATGGTCAACTTCACCTCTCATCCTTCCAACATCAGTATAACAAAACACCAACAAAATACTGGGGTTAATTTAATCAATTAATGCCCTCCCCTCAAAATTGCTGGCCTTGTGCCTAAACTAGAAGCAATTATTATTATTATCATGAAAGAGTGTCTAATTATTAGAATCAAGAAAACAACTACCTAGATGGCTTACAGTCCATCTGTATTCTGAGGTGAAATCCTGCCATTGTTGACTTCATTTTTGATTATCAGTTATTGATAAAACAAGTACCAGTTATATACCAAGGTGTTTTTCTACCAGAGCTTAATTCCCACTGAGGTCAACTTTGCCTTTATTCCTTCCAAGGTTGATAAAGTGAAGCAATGGGGTTGATATAATACTGTCCCCCATCTCCTCCTCTTCCCAAAAATTGAGGACCTTGTGCCTATGTATGAACTCATCATCGTTGTTATTACTGTTTGACAGAAATAGTAGAGCACCAGCCTAAATCATATGTTCTGAGTTCAAATCCCGACTAGGTCAACTTTTGCCTTTTTGTGTTGAAATTGCTAATGTGGATGTTGTGAGAAGGCCAGAAACAAGTGTGTTTAGATTGATGTGGTGAGAAAGATGAGAGGAGCAGAGACTGCTGTAGTAGTAGTAGTGATAGAAGAAACAGTGAAGACACAGTACTTATAATAAAAAAATGATTGTTTTGTGTTGAAGATTGAAGAATTGCTTATCAGGAAGATGATGTTGCTGCTATGTGTGCATGTGTATGTGTGTGTGTGGTGAGGATTTTGTTCTTCATAAATAAGCATATTTCTTCATTTGAGGTGATGTGAAGGGGCTGTTTTGTCAACGACATAAAATGGGGTGGATGGACAGATGGATGATTGGACAGTTGAATCAATGGATGGTTGAATGGCCTTTAAAAATAGCCCCAGTTTGTAAATGCTATCATTGTTTCCTGCCCACCGTCCATTCAGTGTGAAATAAAACTCTTCGAGGGAGAGGGAGAAACATCAATGTTGTGATAACAACCACTGTATAATCCTTTCTAGGAGTTGTATTCACAACATTTCTCCTCAATCTTTCTTCTCTGTTCCACCCCTTAACACCCAAATCCACCCAATCTAATGTAAACTATTGCCCATCCACCAGTCTGCTGGTCAGACACCAAAAGCTACATTTCTATTTCCCCACACACACACACCTTTCTACTTTCATTTTTGGTATCATTCCGTAAAACGTCTAGAATCAAGGTTTTTTTTTTTAAATTTTTGTTGGAGGTTTTAGGGGTTTTAATTATACTGACCTCTTTATTTCTCCTCCCCTTCTTAGGGACCTGCATCCTAACAAAGGTTGGAAATCACTGCACTACCAGAAGTATGTAGGGCTTGATATTTATTTAAGGTAAATGAGGATTATATTGCCCTAATTTTGGTTCATTTGGCCTTTTCTTCAGCCTGTATGCATCAATGGATTAAGAGGAAATTATCACATTGATACCATTAACATCAAACATTTCTCAATTCATTGTCAATCATAACTTTCTCAACTCACATCAATCATGTTTCTCAATCCATGTCAGTCATAACTTTTTCAATTTATCTGATGTCTGCAGTCAAGTGAAAAAAACTGAACAGAACCATCACTTTGTAATACGATCCCTATTTACCAGAAACAAACATTCATACACATATACACAAATATATATATACTTATATATATATGTGTGTGTGTGTGTGTGTGTCTATATATATATTCATTCATTCATTCATTCATTCACACACAGCCAAGTTTTTGATCCAAAATTAGTTGCTATTTATGTTTGTTGTTATTATTGTTGTTTTTTGTTAATATTGTAGTTCTTATTTTTTTACTAAATATTATTTTTCACCACAAAATTTTGTCTTGTTTTTTTTTTTTTCTTTTAATTTGAGGGTGGTGGTGGTGGTGGTATGTATGTGTGTGTGTCATCATCATCATCATTTAATATCCGTTTTCCATGCTGGCATGATTTTTATAACTAGACCCCTTCCTAACACCAACCACTTTACAGATTGGACTGGGTGCTTTTCACATGGCACCACCACTGGTATGGTCTGCTTTGGCATGTTTTTTTTTTTTTACAGCTGGATACCCTTCCAAACGCCAACCACTTTACAGTGTGGACTGGATGCTTTCTACATGGCACCACCACCAGTGAAGTCACCAAGTAACTTGCAAGAGAGGGGTCAGTACTGGAGGAGGTGGCTTTGTGCTAAGTATGAGAGATTAACGTATGACAGAAGGACAAAAGTAAATATCGTGCTGTAGAGGAGATACATGGTTACCACAGGTGGAGGAAGAGAAAGAGAGGGAGGTGTGGTGGCAATGTGCCAGAGCATGCTATCAAGGTATGGAGATGAGAATATAAATTGGATGTTAGATCATTACTAAGGGTGCGAGAGTAGGGATTTCATGTGAATATAAAGAAGAAGGGGGAGAATGCAGACTCTGGACAACAAGATAGTAATGATACAGTGAGCAGGGCAGGAGTGGGGTTTGTGTGTATGTATATGGTTGTTGCCATATTTCATTCCATAATGGCTACCTCTGATGAGCACAGGGTTACATAATCAGACTGTTACCTAACACTCTGCTGAATCCCTAGCACGAAACTGATTGGTAAGATCAATCATAATGTACACTTTGATTTATATATATATATATATATA
>NC_068997.1:4881585-4890760 GCF_001194135.2 Octopus bimaculoides
GTGTATATATATATATATATATATACATACATACACACATGTGTGTATATATATATATATATATATACATACATACACACATGTGTGTATATATATATATATACATACATACATACACACATGTGTATATATATATATATATATCCTGCCTTGCTGGCACATGTTGGATGGAACTCTTTTTTGAGACAGTATTTTGCAACTGGTGGTCCTTCCTGGTGCTAACCCTTCAACATTTAAGAATACATTGAATTTATTTTAAAAATCACAATGCACATTTTTTTCAAAACTTTTATTAACATCTCAGTCCAGAAAGAGCAATAGCCATCATTCTTTTTGGGGCAACCTCTAAAACTGGTGGGGGGAAAAATTGAGAAATTTGTTTTCAAACCAGAGACTTGGATCAAATCCTTGCAACAGAGTTGACTTCATTAAAGGCACCCAAAGACCAAATGATTCATACCCCTCTGTGTGTGTGTGTGTGTGTGTGTGTGTGTGTGTCTGTGTGGTCATGTTGAGAATTGTCAACAAACTAAAGAAACATTCCATTGATTATTGAGGAGGAGGAGGAAATAAACTGTGAACTGAATAGAACCACTTATCTCTCTCTCTCTCTCTCTCTCTCTCTCTCTCTCTCTCTCTTAGTAAACAAGTATTAATGGACAGAAAGAACAAACCAAGAACTGTATAAAAACATAGAAAAACACCTGAGTAGAAACTGCCTTAGACTATACACAATTAGACAACATAGTAAAAATTTCAAACTAACAAACTACATATATATACTATATATATGTGTGTGTGTATAACACAAACAATCTTTATAGTTTCTTTACAACACATTTCACTATGCTGAAATTTGAACTTTTTATAATAATAATAATAATAATAGTAATGTAATAGTAATAATAATACTAATTTCAAATTTTGGCAGAAGGCCAGTTTAACATTGGGGGTCAGTCCCTAGTGTTAAACTGATACTTATTTTATCAACCCCAAAAGAACAAAAGCAAAGCCAACCAGCATTTTGTCCGACTCAGACAAAATGCTGGTTGGCTTCGCCTTTTGTTCTTTTGGGGTTGATAATATAGTGATAACAGGAATGATCTTGTAATTACAAATGTACTCTACATTAGTCTTAATACAAAATAACCTTATGAGGACTAATTGCAATAACAGCTCTTTTAGTTATTTCTTGCTAGTTACATGACAAAAAGTTTGATTAATTGACTGTCCAAGCAATTACTAGACAAAAACTTCCTCTGATCTATTCCAAGGACCAAGAATCTGCCATTAAAATTCTATCAATATGAAACTCCTCTTTACAATAATATCATACAAACTTAAAACTTCTTTTTGGCAGAATTTCACACAATTTAGAAAAACTAAATTCTTTTATTTATTTGCCTTTTAATATTTTTTTGTTTTGACTGAGAAACTACATTATATTGATTCTTCAATATAAATACAGTACATACATTAATTATATTGTATTAATATATATATATATATATATATATATATAAATTCCACTTTATTAATACAATAAATATGTATATATATATATCAATTACACATTATATTGATACATATATATGTATTGATAAAGTATATATAGATAGATTATGCTGTATTGATACAGCACACATATATATATATATATAGATAGATAGATAGATAGATATAGATATTAATTCCATTGTCTTTCAATCAGTTTTATCTTTTCGACATCATTCCTAACTCTGAGTTGACCAAAATCTAGATTTTCTTTTTAGTATCTCAAGTACATTGCCCAATGATGCCATCTTCACCATCACTGCCTCATTACCTCCACTCAACAAGGAAGCCTATAATAGCAGTGAAATCTCCCTCGTACACACCTTGGGAAAGAAAGGACTAGATTGGAAAATATCAAGTCCTACATACCTCAAAAATATGGGGGGGATGGTCAATGACGGAATGTCTTTGATCATAGGTGTGTTGTCTTGGGGGTTAAAAACATCACCATCTCCACCACCACCACAATATTGAATGATGTTGCTACTGTTGTTATGCTTCGCTCTCTCTCTCACAAATATCTTTTTTATCCCTGGACAAGTAAATCCCCCACCCCGCCTCCGTCTCTCCTATCTCGATCAGCGGTACAGGCAGGGGAGTAGCTAACTAATGACGACGATGATGATGACTATGATGATGATGATGACTTTCCACAGAAAAGTTGTAATGTATGTAAATTTAAATTTTAAACAAACTATACACCACCACCACTACCACTACCACCACCACCACTACTACTTCTACACAATTGTGTCACTTCCTTAATACACCACACAGTTTTCTTCTCTCTTTGGTTTTTCTTGGATTTTTACAAACCCTTATTTAATATATATATATAGATCCCGTGTTCCCTATATATATATATATATATATATATATATATATATATATATATATATATATATATATACATATATATATATATGTATATATAGGCCATGTTCCCCTCCCCCAAAACACTACATAAATACACACACACTCACATAAATGAATCACCACCACCCCCTCTTTTTAAAAATATATTTTGTGATGTATGTCTGCAGATGTGTAAATACGTATGTGTGAATATTATGTATATGTATGTTAATGTGTGTGTGTGTGTATATATATAATTGTATGAATGTATGTATATATAATATGTATGTTATGGTGTGTGTGTGAGAAATAACTCCAATGTAAATAGTTTTCTCTTTCTCACACACAAGCACACTCACACGCACACACACACATACACGCTTTCAACACACACACACACACATGCAACACAATAGTTTTAATAATATTTTAAAAAGATAAAATATGTTAACTGATCTTTCTCTTGCTTGTTTTTTTTTTTTTGTTTTTGTTTTTTTTAACTTTATTTAAGAGAAAAATCTATTTAAAAAATTGTTAAAAGTTTACTTAATAATTGAATTTGTTTGAGCTTCACTGGTTACCTACTGGAAAAAAACTGCATTTATTATTTTTTTTTTTTCTTTATCACCAACTGGTCAGCCTGTACAGGGTAAAGTCAGACATAAACAAAAATTAAGCTATTTGAAAACAAAACATATTTTAGACTTGCTATTAAGAAATTTCAGGTTATAAATATATGTATATGAAGAATAAAAGCATATATATATTACATGTATATATTCTTTTATACTTTACTTGGTCTCAGTCATGGCCAGTTTGAGCTGTCACCTTCGTCAATTCTAATCAATGACATTATTTTATTCTAGAGCAAAAAAAAAAAAATTCATTATTTCAACTTTTAAATTGTTCACCTTGTCTAAGTAGCTTTTCAAATATATGACAAAATATATTGTTATCCATGTATCATACTAAATGTATACACACTGTTAGAAGGCATGAAGCTGTGGAAGTGTCTCAGGGTTCAATTCCACTATGTGGCACCTTAGGCAAGCATTGTGGTAGATGGAAACTGTAAGACGCTCATTATATATACATACACACACACACACATATATATGTGTGTATGTATGTATCTGTGTGTCTTTGTGTATGTGTTTGTCCCCCACCACCACTCAACAACCTGTGCTGGTTTGTTTACATACCATAACTTAGCAGTTTGGCAAAAAGACCAATAGAATATGTACCAGGCTTAAAAAGATAAGTACTGGAGTCAATCTGCTTGACTAAACTCTTCAAAGTAGTGTCCCACCATGGCCACAGTCCAAAAGTTTGAGACAAATAAAAGATAAAAGATATATCGGAGCAAGACAAATATCGTCACTGCAATGACTCACAGAAGAACAACAGATGTGTTTCACTCCATTTGGAGTTTGTCGATATTTTGCACCCTACTGTCACCAAATAATACATTCACAGTTATTGCAGAAGCTTGCTTAGCTATAGAAAAATTCAGTGTACACAACTGAAACAGCAATTAATTAAAACCTTTTTATAGACTTATGTTAAAAACAATATATTTTAGAGCAAGATGAACCTCATCATTACAGTGATTCACATGAAATGCTGGGTACTGGAGCCTGCAAAAAAGAGGATTTTAAAATGCAATACAAATTTTATTCCTAAATACTCCCTGAAAAATAGTGAATTTTTTTAAATTCTATTTTTGTGCATTCATCTTCCTGAAACCATTAGACCACCTGCGTTAAGTCATGTTTTAAAGTGGTCATATTTTCAATGAGTCCAAAAACATTGACCATAATTTTATATCAAGACACCCAAGACTGAATTATTAATGACAACAATAAAGTTATTTTACCAAATCCCACCAGATTCTAGATTATTTTGAAAATTAATTCCAACATAGAGATTATGTATTATGGCCATGAAAGAGTTAAAAAGGTCTTAGATTGATATATTATTATTAGTAAGACTAAAATATGTTTTGTGTTTTTTTCTCTCCCTGTCTCTTGATATACATGCATACATACGTATACTCACATATACCTAAATATGTGTGTGTGTGTGTGTGTATATATATACACACACACACATGCATACATTTTTTTCTTTTGTTCAAGAAATATTTTCATATGTAAAAAAATTTATTTGTAGAAATATTTTCATATTTGAAATTAATTCCCTATTTATTTATTTTTACTCTCTAAGCTGTATCATTAATAGTTAAAAATGAATATGCAAGAATTTTGTCTGCAAATGACCAGACAGTGACCAGTAAGAATTCATTTCTGTAAAGAATCCCCTGCACAAAAATCACAGAAACAGTTTGGTTCTAAACAGATCTCATTCTGTTTCTCTCTCTTTTATAACAACGGAACAATGCAGGAAGATGATAAGATGACTATACCTGTGATAAAATGGAACTGTTTTCAATATTTCTCTCTCTCGCCCTTTCTTTCTCTCTCTTTCTCTTTCTATTTTTTTTATGCATTTATTTATTATTATTATTTTTTGCAAGAGAACTAACTCTGAAACTAACAATAAATTTGTTGATATACTCACTATTTCTCATATTGCTTCCTTTATTTCTGTTTAAAAAGAATTATTGATATGTCGTAATTTAATAATAAAAGGTTAAAATTCCAATTGCTAATTAGAAAATGGATATATATACAATCATTTGTATTATGTTTATGTTTTCCATGCTAGCATGGGTTGAACAAATACATCTTATTGTGATGTTGTTTCATGGCCAGATGCCCTGTAAGTGAACAAAGCCAGAGGACTTTTTCCTTTCAACAGTGAATGTCAACAAATATCACCAATTGTTTTAGCTCAATGCTTTCATGCAAAGTGAAGAATGTTAACATTCATGCACACTTGAACCTTCAACACACTTCTTTAATCGTTTATCTTGACTTGTTTCAGTCTTTAGACTGTGGCCATGCTGGGGCACAGCCTTGAAGATTTTTTATAGTTGAATGAATCAACCCCTGTACTTATTCTATTGATCACATTTGCCAAACTGCTAAGTTACAGGGATGTAAACGAACCAACACCAGTTGTCAAGCTGTGGTAGGGACAAGCATAGACTCTGAGACACACACACACACACACACACATATATATATATATATATATATACACACAGACACACACACACACACAACAGGCTTATTTCAGTTTCCGTCTACCAAATCCACTCACAAGGCTTTCGTTGGCCCGAGGCTATAGTACAAGACATTTTCCCAAGGTGCCACACAGTGGGACTGAACCTGGAACCATATGGTTGGTAAGCAATCTTCTTACCATGCAGCCACGTCTTCTTTAGTTTTGTCCGGTTTTTTTATGTTTGTTTGTTCAGTACTAACATAGGTTAGATGAGTATATTATTGAGGCATTGAATACCCTTCCTACTGTGAACCCTTATCTGTTTTTCAAGTAACAGCCCCCTTATTCCACATGACCTTAAAGGCACAAAGCCAGCTGGTGATCTGTTAATAGGTGAAACAACTGAATTTCAGAGAAGCACAAATATAAACATATGCATACATGATGGGCTTCTTCACAGTTTCTTTCTACCAAATTCAGTCATAAGACAAGGATTGGTTAGCCTAGGCCATAACAGAAGACACTTGCCCAAGGTACTGTGCAATGGGCCTGAACCTGAAACCATGTGGCATTTGGTGGTAAAAATGAACTCCTGAACCACACAACTATGCTTACATATCTTTCACTTGTTTCAGTCATTAGACTGCAGCCATGATGGGACATCATGGAACCATTTGATATCCATGTAATTAGTGAACAAAAACTCCTAGCAGTGCTGAAAATTTAATTTTAGTAAGCAAGACAGATGATTCCTGTAAGACCAATGAATAGACAGGCACCAACATGGCTGTATGGAAGTCTGTTTCTCAACCACATGGTTTTTGAGTTCAGTCCTGGGCCAACAAAAGCATTATCAGTGAATTTGGTTGATAAAGACTGACTGAAGCACATTGTGTGTGTGTTGTGCCTCCTCTTTGACATTGGAAAGAAGGACATCTGGCTGTAAGAAAATTTGTCTCAACAAACTCCATTTGTCCCATGCAGGCAGGAAAAGTGGAAATTAAAATGGGGATTATGATGATGAGACTCTAGAACACAGAAAGATTTAGAAATAGTGATGGCTTAAGTCTGCAGACTATATTATACAAAGTAACATTTTTCAATTTATTATTTACTGATACTGATCAATTACAGGAGCGACTATGTGGTTAAGACACTTGCTTGGGTTCAGTTTCACTGCAAAACACCTCAGGCAAATGTCTTCTATTATAGCCTCGTGCTGAGGCCAACCAAAGGCTTGTGAGTGGATTTGAACAGAATCTGACAGTAGCTTGTCATATATATATTGGCTGTATGGTAAGAAGTTCGCTTCCCAACCACATGGTTCCAGGTTCAGTCCCACTGCTTGGTACCTTGGGCACCCACACTACTGACACTTCTGTCCCCATTCCTACTCACCTTGTACCTTTAGAGTCCAGCCAGATACCTCATTACTATTATGTTTATCTCTTTCCAGCTTCACCTGATCTCTCCCACCCCCTTTTCTAAAATGTGAGTAACCATGTAGCTCCTCTACAACAAGCCTGTTTGACACTGGCTCCTTCTCTCATGCTTTAACCTATCTTTTGCCCCTCCTAGTTACTTCTCCCAGGGCTCATTGTTTTGTGACCTCACTAGTGCTGGTGGCATGAAAAAAGCACCCAGTATATTGTAACTTGGTTGTTGTTAGGTAGGGGTATCCAGTCATACCAAAGCAGACAATAGAGCACAAAGTAGTTCTTGGACTCATTCAATCCTATCAACCCATTCCAACCTATGCCAGCATGGAACAATGGAACATGGACATCAAATGATGACCATATATATATATTATTTATTTAAAGGGCACAATACATGTATTTAAGTGCTACTGATCGTTTCATATGTAGAGAAATACTCAAACATATTCTTCAGGCACTAACCACATATCATAACAAACATAACAAACTAAAAAAATTGAATAATAGAAAAAATGTGGAAATACTGAGAAGGTAGCATATAGAAAATGCAGAAAGTAAAAAACGAAAACACAAAAACTAAAATGTAAAAAATAAAAAGTGAAAAGGTAAAAGAGCTATTTTCCTTAGACCTTAAATGATAAGGCTGGAAAGATATCAAGTTAGTCAAGAGTAGGCAGAATTTTCCAATTCTTCAAAATATATTTATATACATGAAAATTTATACCACTGAAAATTTCTGGCCTAGAGTTCAATAGAAAGTTAGGGATCTTAGATCTGAACAAGATCTGTGCTCTTTCAGCTAAACAAAGCCTACATTTATTTAATCCATTCACATAAGGTATGTAACTCCCCAGATTGTAATTTGACCTGTCTGCAAGTCAACCACAAACCTCTACTTTGACAACCCCAAACTAAGGGTGCAGCCTATCCACAAGTATATACAGTGTGTGTGTGTGTGTGTGTGTGAAGACGCATGGCTCAGTGGTTAGAGCATCTAGCTCACAATTATGCAGTAGTGAGTTCAATTCCCAGACCAGGCTGTGTGTTGTGTTCCCAAGCAAGACACTTCATGTTGCTCCAGTTTACTCAGCTGTAGAAATGAGTAGCAACATTACTAGTGCCAAGCTGTATCAGTCTTTGTTTTTTCCTTGGAGAGGGGAGGCTAGTATACATGGGTGACTGATTGTCTTCCATAAACAACCATGCCTGGACTTTTGCCTCAGAAGGTAACTTTCTAGGTGCAATCTAATGGTCATTCATGACCGAAGGGGTGTTTTACTGATATATATATTAGACTAAAAGCCATCCTATCGGCTTTTAAGCTAGTATATAGCTTTTAAATAACTGAACCCAAATTGAAAGATCTGCAAACAGATCTCTGACTTGTTTTGGAGAATTTGTTGCAATTGCTTCCTCCAGAGTCATCCCATTCATGTAAAAAAATCACAGAAAACAATCACAGTAATGAAAACATAGGAATCCAAAATTTCAGGATTGCAGGTCTGGATGTGGCCTAGAATGTTTTTAATTTACTCACTGAATTAGCCTTTTAGATTATAAAAATTATTATCGTACAAAAACATTTGTTGCAAAAAGTCACATAAAAAAATTGCCAAAAACAATCCCAGTAATGAAAATTGGGTATCCAAAATTTCATGATTGTGCTTCTAGATTCAGCCAGAATGCTTTTAATTTACTTACAGAGTCAGCCTGATTCCAAAATGGAATGATATTTTGGGCTACGGCCTCTAGGAGTAAAGTTGAAAAAGTAGATGTGTGCTTCCACTGCTTTGATTGTTCTTTGGTTTCAGGCTGGTAGTGATGAACCCAACTTTCATCCATAGTAATGAAACGAGCAAGAAAATTCTCTTCATTGGCTTCAAACAGTTCCAGATTGCTTGTGGACAAAGTGCACCTGGTGCAGTTCTGTTCAGGAGTCAAAAGGCGAGGGACCCACCTTGCAGAAATCTTTGAGAACCCAAGTTCTTTTGTCACAATGTTGTCTGCTCTTTCAGTCGAGATGCCCAGTCTCTCAGCTATCTGACGACATGATATTCGACGATCTTGCATTGTCATACCAAGAGCAAGGTCAATGTTGTCCTCAGTGGTTGCAGTTGGAGGTCTCCTTGGTGTGGGATCATCTTCCACACTCTCCCTGCCACGCTGGAATTCATTTACCCAGCATTTGACTGTTGCAT
>NC_068997.1:4892206-4900372 GCF_001194135.2 Octopus bimaculoides
TTACACTATTTTTCTTTTGTTTTGTTTTGCTCAGGTCAAACACTTTGGTTTAACCTTTATATTCAACAACGGAGATGGCGATTTTGACCAAAAAAGAGGGTGGTTATTACTCCCTATCCCTACCCCGCCTCATCCGGGCCAAATCTACAAATATTTTTCTGTGTAAATTGCAATTGTATCAAAATTTGATGTGAGAAGAAAAATAGTGAGATCACACGTACTTACACAATTTTTTCGAAATTTCAAATTTCATTTTGTCGGCGTACGTGTACGAGCCCACCAAATTTGAGGCAACAAAGACGGGCGATGGGCATACCTGAAGGGATGCTCTTATTCCTTTAAATTAGGGTTAATTCTGTTCCCCTCTATGACTCCTGAAATGTTCATTCATTTCTTTAGGACCTAATTCTGAAAAGAGAAAGAAAACTTTAGCGGGCTTTCTTTCGTTTTGGTTCATCTTCTGCAGGACAGCTATTCATAAAGCCCGCCAAAGCTTATTTTCAGTTCGATTTTATTGCCGAGTTAACAACTACTGTACTTTTTTAGGATAGCTATTACATCTATACCCACAGACTTCCCCCTTTCACTTTTTCGATCTTGGAACATACGGTTTGTCGAATGTAATTCTTATTTATTCACATTGTTTTGACTTAATCAGGCATTATTATTTTGTAGCTTCGAGATTTCGATATGATTGCTTATTTTTAGAATCTGGCTGGTTTGAATATAAAACAAGTAGATTATGTGAGCCGAGTATGGCCGGTTCAAATGTTAAAGGGTTAAAAACATTCCAATTGTGACCATCGCTTCCATCTTTTTTTTAACCTAAATCTCCTGTCACGCCTTATTATTTTCTAAAATACAATAGCTAATACAGTTCGGGTTTAACACTGCATAAAATGAATAGTTATGGGTGGAGATACCTTTGATTACAGATCTGCTAGACCAGAAGTGACCTTGGGCTAAACGACAGCGATGGACTCGTGTGTGTGTGCTTATGTACTGCTGTCCGTTGTCTTTTATGTTGCTGTCACAGTTTCTAAAATTTAAAAATTAAGAGAACGATTATATTTGTACACATTACTGCTTAGAGCTTCTGATCTGTTTTTGAATACAATAATATAACCCTTTATCTGATAGCTTCCCACTCTTTTTCTCTTCTACTTCCTCGTTCCATCTTTTTCCGTTAATCTGATTCCCCAACCCTTTTTCTCTGTCTTGGGTTTTTTTCTACGACTTTCTCTCTCTCAACGTTATTTAATGTCTTTACTTTTTCAGATCGATCCAGCTTCTCGTGTTAAAACATGACTTCATATATCCTGTGAAATGAATACTGTGATATAGTAGAGTTGTTACTGCAGTCTTAACTTGATATAATATGGTGGATAACTATGCTAACCCATACATCTGGATGGTTTAACTTAATAGTTGTGTTAATATAGTATAAACATGATGTCCATTTTATGGTAAGTTAAGAGTGATGTAGAATCATTTCCTTTTAACTCTAACTTCTGCATAGTCCCTTTCCTGGTGGGCAGTTCAGAAGCTAGGGATAGATGAGGGGTTGGTGGGGGCTGTACAAGCCATGTACGGGGATGCTGTCAATAAGAGGAAAGTCAACAAAGGAATTAAGGGTACAGGTAGGAGTTCACCAAGGATTAGCTGTCAGCCCCCTCTTGTTTATCGTAGTCCTCCAGGCCATACCTGAGGAATTTAAGACTAGTTTCCTTTGAGAGGTCCGCTCTGCTGATGCCCTTGTTCTTATTGCTGAATCACTACCAGAACTAAAGAAGACAAAGCAAGGTCTGGATTTTAAGGGCTTAGCAAAGACCAAAGTCCTAGTAAGTAGGAAAACAGACAAATCACTGATCCCTTGAGGGAGATGGCCCTGCTCAATATGTAGAAAAGGTGTTGGTAGAAAGTCCATACAGTGTACCCAGTACAAGCTATAGACATGTAAGTGGTGCAGCAGTATGAGGAAGGTTAACAGAGAAAGTAGTGTTTATGAGAGGCAGATGTACAGGTATATTAAACACTAGGAATGTACAGAAAATAGACTCTCTCAAATGTCTCAGGGATCCTGAGAAGTAGTAGATAGTTTCCATTTACTTAGGCAACCAAGTTAGCAGTGGAGGAAGTAGTTCTGAAAGCATAGATGCTAGAGCAAGAATGGTCTAGGCAAAGCTTAGAAAGCTACTACTTTTGTTAGTAACAAAAGGCCTCTCCCTCAAAGTGGAAGGCAGATTGTATGATGCTTGTGTAGAACAGCTATGCTACATAGCAGTGAGACATGGGCTGTGACAAAGCTTGAAAGAAATGAAGCCAGCATACTCTGCTGGATGGGTAATGTCAGTGTGCATTTACAACAGAGAAAAATTGGGTATATAAGGCTTCAGTTGTGTATGAGAGGGAAGACTTCATTGGTATGGTCATGATACATATGGATAGGGACAGCTGCATCAAGAAGTGCTGATCTAATTGTAGAGGGAATGTGTGGGAGGGGTAAACCCAGGAAGATAGGGATGAAGTGAGAAAAAGGATCTTCAGACATTGGGCCTCTCAGAAATGACATGGGATCGAGATTTCAGGTGGTTTGCTGTGCTTAAGAAGACACATCAAACTAAGTAAAATCGTGGCTGTCCATACATATAGGCCTGTCCTCTATGTTCCTCTCTCAACTGAGAGATCCTAGTCTTGTGGACTCATGGGTTCCAGTGTCATGTAAAAGTATCCATGCTGGTGTCACATTTAAAAGCACAACTACACTCTGAAAAATGGGTGACATTAGGACGGGCATCCAGCCATATAAACCATGCCAAAACAGTCAAATGAAGATTGGATGTTAAATGATGATTCTTTTAGATACCATTGCTTCTGATGACGGTCGTCTTGGAATGATATTTTAAAGCAAGTTTAAGTTATTGAAATGTTGAAATTTCTGAGTTTGTTGTTGATAGAGAAACAGTAAAATATGTTGCAATCAATAAGAAACATGTAGTTCCATAGGTGCAGGTGTGACTGTGTGGTTAAGAAGTGTCTTCTACTATAGCCCTGGAAACTGAAACGAGTCCATTACATACATGTATTTGTGTGTCTCCTTGTCTTGGCATCATGTGATAGTCATAAATGAGTGCCATTCTTACAAGTAATATCATTCATTTCCAATCTTCTACCTGGCCATAGAAAATTAACCTCAACAAACCTTGTCTGTCCAATGCAAGCATGACAATGTATGCATTAAACGAGGGTGATGAAATATATTGGAGCAAATACGGTACACAACATGTATAAATCAAGATACTTCCCTCAAATGTTAACCAATCCATGACCACATTTCTAAAAAAATATGTTTCTAATTTATTTTGAAAATAAAAAATAAGGGATTTACTAAAGTAAATTTTGTAATTATTACTAACCTAGTGTTTAGAATAGTAATTAAAAAAAAAACACTCTTAAACAAAAAAAAAATGGAAATTTTTATTTAAATAATAAACCCTAAATTTTCTTATTCTTAAAATTTCTAACTAAATTTATTGACATAATCATGTTTGCCTTTATCATTTCAGATAAGTCGAAGTTTATGATTTCGATTCATCTTCAGATTGTAAATATCAGCAACACAGAACAAATGATATGTTCAATATGCTTAGAGCAACTTTGGAAGATGGTCTTTGAATGTGGTGGACATCTTTGTCAGAACCATTTGTGTTGAGAAACTTTGTTAATAAAAGGATTATACATTGATCAGCTTTCTTTTTCTGTTTTTCTTTTTCCTATCTTCCCCTACCCTACCGCCACCACCTCTTCCTAACTACTGCAGTAATGGTTCCTTCAGCTCTGTTATTAATAACCCCATCTCCTTCAACCACACCTTTAATGGAGACATTGTATCCCTTCTTGCCCTCCGGTATTTTTGGTGAAGGTGAAAGTGGTGGCTGTATTGTTCAGAATCTGTAAATTTAGACTTGTACATTTGACCTTTATTTTGTTAGAGTACTACCTGTCCTTAAGTCTAAAATTAGATTAGCCCTCTGGTCAGATACCAAAGAGGTGGTTGAATGGTTTAAGCTTCTAGAAATCAGCAAGCCCTGATTCATAGTATGAAAAATTCTGATTTGTCCTGACACGAAATAGCTATAATACTTGCTGTGCAAGCCACATCAGTAGATTTTGATGATAGATTAGATAGAGAGAATGCTTTTGATATAGTGATGGGATCATCTGACTCTGCACAGGTCACAAACTTAGTTGGAATATATATCCTTTCATTAATCTAGTCTTCCTTTCTGGAAGTAACAGGGGTGCTATATATGGATGATGCCCTATTCTTTCTGGACAGAAGTAGTAAAGTACAATTAGAAAGGCATAGGAACCATTTCTTTAGCTTTTTTAAAAATTTAGGACTAAACATTAATATGGGAAAGGATTATCGTAGAGTAACTTTTCTTGATACTGGATTATTCAAGCCATTTCATAAGCCAAATGATCATATCAAGTACATAAATGTAGCATCCAACTATTCACCCTCGATAAAATGGGGATTAATTAAGAATATTTCTCCAAAAATTTCTAGATTATCTGCTAATAAAAACATTTTCAAATCACATGCTGCTTTAGCTAGAGCTGGATACCATGAGAAAATTCAATATATACAAAATGCAGGCATACACAAAACTGTCAATTCCTACAATAATAATTACACATTGTACACCATCATAATGTTAAGGTATGAGAACTGACTCAGATCAGGAAGAATTGGTCAAGGCAATAAACTACCAACATAAACTCATACACACATGACACAAGAATCCTACTGCAGATAACACAGTAAATTGTTCCAATCCTGTACAACACACTAGATGAAATAAGCCAGACAACAGATATAGGAATCATGATGTCCTCTGTACAAACCATATTTCAGTTTGCACATTTCAACCAAGATCAATGGAAAATTTTTTGCCACTTTAGACAAATATTTCCCTAAATATAATAGATACCATGCTACCTTTAATCAGCACACCAATGAAGGTATCCTACACTAACTCTACTAATTTAGAGCAGCATATGCACCACATGAACAATAGTAAAATGCAACAACAGTTCAATAACCCACTTACTTTATCTAACAAACATATACATCTAAATACCAACAAAGGAGATGTAAACCGCAATACAGCCAAATTATAATAGCAGAAATGATTATGATATAGCGAAAATGGTAACAACATCAGAAAATGAAGTCAGGACTGCCATATATACAAATAAATATAACTGCTCATGCAGAGATAAATCAAAATGCCCATTGAGTACAAATCTTGTATATAAATGTACCGTGCACACAAGGGGAGGACTGTATGTCTACATTGAGCAAATGGCTGATTCATTCAAGAATTGTTATCGCAACCATGTTGCCAACTTCAAGAAACTTTGGCTGATTTTGTGCAGCAACTTAAGGAAGATAAAATTAAGTATAAAATAACTTGGTCCATAGTAAGGCACACAAAACCATATAATATCATTTCCAGGAGATGCCAACTCTGCTCCAAGGAATCCCCTGTCTATTCTGTGGACCAGTGATCATTAATAGAATTTCTGAAAAACTCAAGATGCCTACATGCTTATAAATGTACTTTCGCACAATGCAGTGGCAATGAATTTGAATAACTGTTAACATAATTTACTTTAAGGTATGGATGAAGTAAGCTTAGCTTTAACTTCCCATTCTAATAAACATCAAGTAGCTATTTAACTCGCTGTGTGAACATATGAGCATATGCTTACATCTTCATGGATGCTTGTATGAGCAAGTGAACATGTGCAATACAATGTATGTGAAGGCATTTATACATCCATATCCATTAACGGTTATTTTTAATACATTTTTCGCTGTATTGCATGTTCATTTCTTTTTTGCATCTGTTATATATATATGCATCTTCTATATGAATGAAGCTGTACCCTCTAATTTGCTGCTTTTCTTTACACATAATGAAAAGATACATTGTGGAACTGTTATTTTAATGAGTTACATCTATTTATCACCTGAAGAGACACATCTGCACAGTCAGATGCTTCTGAAGCAGTTGTTAAGTACCCCACATGTGAGGGATCAATGCTAGATGTGTTGAAACAATTATAGTGATTAATAAAAATTCTCATATCTTCCATCTCGTATATATATATATATATATATTTATATAATTAGCTGCAATTTGCAATTTATACCACTCTGTCATGTGTTTAGTGTAAAAAATTGTCAAAGGTCATAGAAAATTTAATGAACATCCACAGAAACTCCACTGAAAATCTAAAATTTATTTAATATATATTCAATAATCATTTTAGTGTTTATTCAACAGTTATTTAATCTTATAAAGTTGTTTTTATTTATTTTCTTTTAAAAAATAATTTTCAGAAATAATGAAAGAAACATTTTTTCACTTTCTCCAAGTTTACAAGTTTTTTTCTTGTCCAAACATTCATAATATATTTGTGTGTGTGTGTGCATGTGTACACATACATATATGTGTGTATATATGTAAACATCAGTGTGTGTGTGTGTGTATAAATAATAAGGAGAATGGAGATTTTTCACATCCATAATTTTATTTAACAGTTACTTACATCTTTATAGGACCTACATGTGTTTCAACTGCAGCAACTGCATATTGTTGCGTATGCAACCTAGCATCATGGTGCAGTTTCATTAGTGTCCTTACCTTCTGCTATTTTAAAATAGAACTGAAGGAATCAGCAAACTGAGTGAATAAAGTGTTTTTTTTAGGGGGAGATATGGGTGCCTCTATTAATAGTTGTAGGAATCTGAACTTCGGGTTCACCTCTGCTAAGTGTGGTAGGTGAAGCAAAACATAGTCCTAAAAATAGGTCATGGTTAGATTGAAAGTTTATGTAGATTTATCATTAATATCAAAAATTTACTATTCCACTCATTACAAAGAGAATATTCTTAGTGTAGAGGTATTCTATTACATTTGATTTATTTTTTGGTTCTTGGTTTCTCAAATGTTATTATAATAATTTTTATTATCATATAAAGTGTAATGTGTTTATTTAAATTATTTAAATGTAAATTTTCTTGTATGAAGGCATCTTAAAGTACATCCTGCTTTGTGTTTATTAGATTAAATTTAGAAGTGAAAATTTAATACATTTCTTCTGCACAAAAGTCACATCCCTTACCTCCTATTCTATAAGATTTAGTTTTGTTAATAATATCCCAGCCTATCAAATATACTTTGTTACTATCTTTCAGTGACCAAATTAACTTACGAAGGCTAGTGTTATTTTTATTTGCCCCTATATCTAAAAGAATTTTCATGGTTAGCTATTCTTTATTAGATAAAACATGAGCTATCACCTATATAAAAATACTCTTTGTCTCCAGAGCTAACATTGCACCAGTAAACCACATTTTTAGTCTTACATTTGAAATTTAAAGGGCATCATCTATTCCTTGCATAATCAAATATTTATATAAATGTGTGTGTATGTATATTTACAGTAATGTGTATATATGCACACACATACACATGCAATTTAAATCTAAATTGCATGACAAATAACCATTGTTCAGAACATGTTTGTCTTATACATCCACAGAAAAACACTTTCAGGAAGACTTTTATGATTGTCCAAGTTTCCCTTGACCAGCCTCCATAGCCAGAAAGATTAAGAGTAAAACATAACAGAAGAGTTTATTCAAAAGGTACTTATGTCATCTTACAAGTATTCATTAATAATTTAAAAAATAAATATGTTATATATAGAAAATCTTATAAGCAGATTACATTATCAAATCTTCAGAGACTGTAACTCTCATAAGTAACCTTTAAGATATATACAGGACTATAAACAATATTACAGTAACAACAACCATATCTACAGACGTTATGGTCATTCATACCATAACATTGTCTGCTATTCAGTATAAACCTGAAAATGTAACTAATGAGAGTAATGTAATCTCTGAAGAGTTGATAATGTAACCTGCTTATAAGATTTTCCTCATGAAATGCATTTTATATTTCATTATTAATTAAACACTCGAGAGATGATATAACTAAATAATTTATGAACTAACTCTCCTATTTTGTTTTATATGTATTATATATACAAACACACATGTTCATACACACACACACACAA
>NC_068997.1:4900472-4903091 GCF_001194135.2 Octopus bimaculoides
TTTGTATGTATGTTCTTCACTTCTCTTTTTGGTTTCAGAGTAAATTTTGACTAGCCACCAACTTGATAACAAGGTTGAAAAGGAAATTATCTTTTTTTAATCATCATCCTTTGAATTTTAAGAAGGTTTTGTAGATGTAGGTTTGTATGTATGTATATATATGTATATATATATATGTGTGTGTTTGTGTGTGCATATGTGTGTGTATGTATATATATATGTATGTATGCGTGTATGATGTATGTATGCATGCACGTATGTATGTATGTGTATGTATGTATGCATGCACGTATGTATGTATGTGTATGTATGTATGCATGCACGTATGTATGTGTATGTATGTATGTATGTATGTATGGAGAATCCAATGATAATTCAAAATAAGTTCATAACTTGTGCCATTTTATTTATTCCAAATGGTGTCTTTTCATGTATTCAAAAAATATTTGTATTGGTCTTTTTTCCCACTGTAAAATATGATCATGGTCAGCAGTTATTTGGTCACCCTTAAGTCGGTCAACTACTGTTACACATATCACAGCACCTTTGTGGAGAAAGAGAGACAAATTTATAGAGAAAGCCAGTCAATAAAGAAATAAACAAATGAATAAATAATCAAATATATGTTTTCTATTAGAGATCAACTATAAAATGGCTGTGGTGGTTGGGTAAATTGATTTGTTTTGTGATTATATGTGTTTTGTGATTACAGCAATTTCTTGCCATATTGCGGTTCACCTATCATACACTCAGTACATCATGGATTTTTCTAGCTAATATATGTAAATTTATATTGCAGACTCCTCAGTATATCACGGGATTCAGCAGCCGATAGGTGTTTATTCTTTTTTAGTTTTCAATTATTTCTGTGGGAGGTTTTGGAATATAACACCCGCGATAGTCGAGAGATTACTGTATATACATATCTTTAACTAGTTTCAGCCATTGGACTGCAGCCATGCTGGGGCACTGCTTTGAAGAGTTTAGTCAAACAAATTGACCCTAGTACTTATGCCAAACCATTAACTTACAAGGATGTTAGCATGCCAACACTGGTTGTCAAGTGGGGTGACAGGGTACAAACACAAAGACACACACATCTTTGTAATATTATGGATGTATTTCTCTCTATCAGTCTATCTATCTCTCTTATGATAGATAGGTAAATAACTTACAACTTTCAATTTCTATCAGAAATTTTAATTTCTCTCTTTCTCTTTCAGTGATATTATGGATGTATCTCTACTATCAATCTATCTATCTATCTTACACGTACTAAGTATAGAGATTCTCTATAGAAAACAAATAACTTTCAACTCTGTCTTAAAAATCTTCAGAGGGCTGTCTATTCATGTAATCTAAACAGAATCTCATTAACCCTCCCAAACACCTCTCTCCATCACATTTGTGAAGGATGTTCGAGCACATGTACATTTATTGCTGCTCTTGTATATTTGTTTATATATATTTGTTTATATATGTGGTCGGGAAGCAAGCTTCTTACCACACAGCCATGCCTGCTTAAGAAAGTCAAAATGGTTCACCAAGGGACAGCACAGACTGGTAACAGTGTCCAGGGTTGTGAATTGGCCTAGAACTGGCGTACAGTTAGATGGTTGACAGCCAAAGTCAGTGAAACCATCAGAGAGGTAGAACTCAGGCAAATAGTCATGATAGAAAACAAACAGTTTGATGTATCATAGGAATTGTTTGATCTCTGAATGGGCCTGCAACTCATGAACATAAAGAGTGGGGTGTCTGAACTGGAGACTTCTAGAGAGAAAGGAGCATTCAGTTTCAGAAAGTGGGAGACCAGAATGGAAGAGTACTTCAAATATCAGAACAAAAAATGGTTTTACTCACATGGAATATTCATTTTATTACACAAAGCTACAAAACCAACGGACTCCATTTCCATATTGGTCACACCCTTATCCTGTAGATGTTGAAGATATGCAACTCTGTCTTTATCAGAAAAGCTAGAAAATGGTCCATCAAGACGACCTTGACCTGTTAGAATAATATAAAATATAGATTTAATATTCTTTTCTACTCTAGGCACAAGGCCTCAAATTTTAGGAGGGGGGCAGTTGATTAGACCGATCCCAGTATGCAACTGGTACTTAATTTACTGACCCCAAAAGGATGAAAGATGAAGTTGACATAGGCAGAATTTGAACTCAGAACATAAAGACAGACGAAATACCACCAAGTATTTCGCCCAGTGTGCTAACATTTCTGCCAGCTTGCTACCTTGAAATATAGATTTAATATTTCAAATTACTCATGGTTGAGCAATTTGGAATGTAGAATATTTCATATGAAATTTAGAACATTTGCTTGTTTGTAGACAAGTGATGGGATAGAGAGGAGGTGAAAATAGTCAGTGGTACCAATAATGCATTAATAGACAAACAGCTATGCATATATGTATGAGTATACTCACACACACACACACACTCTCACACATCTCTCAATAGTATAATGTAGTGGATAATGTTATGTATAAATGTAATGTATAATCAGTATATATATTGTAAAGCTGAATTTGCGAGTGTGTGTGTGTGTGTTGCCCATATATATATATATATATATATATATATATATATATATATATAT
>NC_068997.1:4903204-4903421 GCF_001194135.2 Octopus bimaculoides
TGTGCCTAGAGTAGAAAAGAATATTTATGAGTTCCTTCACCACACCTACTAAATCTAAACGAATAATAAATTAATGCAAAAAAAAATCACAGCGGTGCATCAGCATGACCGCAGCTCTGAGCTAAAACTACAGCAAAAAAAATTGGTGAACGGAAAATATCGATAACCCGATTCCTTTTGGGATTTCCCAATCAAATTGTCTGCAACTCATTTTCAG
>NC_068997.1:4903431-4916773 GCF_001194135.2 Octopus bimaculoides
GGGGTGAAAAATCAATAAACTGATTCCTTATGGGGTTTTCCATTTAATCAAGATAAAAAAAAATAGATAAACTGATTCCTTATAGGACTTCCCACTAAAATTCACTACACCCCATTTTCAACCATAACTTTTACCAATTTTGATGTATTTTGTTCAAACTTGATGCCAGCATTACTTAGGACTCATGGGATTTTTGAATGCTTTAAGTTCTTCAAAAACGAAAAATAATAAATAACAGCGGTGCATCAGCATGACCGCAGCTCTGAGCTAAAACTACAGCAAAAAAAATTGGTGAACGGAAAATATCGATAACCCGATTCCTTTTGGGATTTCCCAATCAAATTGTCTGCAACTCATTTTCAGCCAAAAGTTTACCAATTTCAACGGATTTCGCTCAAATTTGACGTTGATGTTACTTCATTTGATTTGAAATAAAAAGCTTGATTAGCTTAATAATCCTAACTTAATCCCAAGCAAAGCCAGGCTATAGTGCTAGTATAATGTATAAATGTAATCATGTCGTCATCATTATTTTGAAGTTTTGTGATGCAAATGACCTTATGATCAGCAATACTAACTTCAGGAAGTCAGCCAATCAGCTGTTCACTTATTAATCTGGTGGGCACACAATTCAGATTGACTGCATTCTCACCAGAAAAGATGGTTGCTTATAAATGCCAAGTCATTTCCAGGTGAAGAGTGCAACCATCAACATGGGTCAGTCGTTAGTGACCTCAGGCTCTAGGCCAGAATGATGTCAAGAAGCAAACCAGTCTGCAAAAGAAAGATCTGGAAGCTTAAAAACCCTCTGAATGGTCAGAGATTTATAGGCATTCTAACTGAAGCATGTGATGAAAAGGAGGAGGAGGTAATAACATATAACATAGAGGACAACTTAATGAGGGCTACAGACTAAATTTGTGGCCAGTGCAAAGTCTCCTCCAGAACTAACCTCCACAGCACTTTTCAAAGCATTAATAACTTGTTTATGCGACTATCAAGGACAATGAGGTGGGGTGATGGAAGGAATAAAAGAGTAAAGTAGAAATGAAATGAAAATACCTTCATAGAAGTCATCACAACACATTGTAGTTCCCAAACAATTTGGTAAAGACAGACTATCAGCAATAGCTTTCAATTTGGAATAAATTTCTTTGCTTGGTACAGCTGGATTATGAACCATTTTTCCTAGAACTGGCTGCAGAATAGGGAAAGAAAGAAAGAAAGAGAGAGAGAGAGAGAGAAAGAAAAAAAAATTAAATGTTTTAATACTATTAAATTTTTTGAGCAGTGAATGGTGTAGAATCTGTGTAGATGTTATCAAAAAAGAAACAATGATATCTGTAAAATATCAAAAACACTGGTGTGGGTGCCGGTAGCATGTAAAAAGCACTGGTCATAGTGGCATGTAAAAAGCACCTAGTACACTCTGTAAAGTGGCTGGCACTAGGAAGAGTATCCAACTGTAGAAACCAAGCTAAAACAGACAATGGAACCTGGTACGGCCCCTGGCTTTGCCAGTTCCTGTCCAGCCATCCAACCCATGCCAGCATGGATGTTAAATGTCGATGATGATGATGATGAATCCTCACTACCTTTCATGCCTTTCTGTAGCTGTGTTGTGTGGCCATGTGTTATTCATTCTCACTAATAATCACTAATTAAGTTCTTTGTTCAGCTTTTAAAGCTCTTGACAAATGTGGAAAAAAATATTTTTTAAAGAAGCGAAAGATAGCGGAGCTTCTGGGATGTAGCCAACTCTTGATAGTCATATATTATGTGATAGCGTTCATGTATGGAGTGTGTGTATATGAGAATACTGTAGTTAGCAATTCTTATTTGTTCATTATACTTACATTTCAAAATTCATTTGAGCTTTACTAAGTATTTGACTGCTAGCATTAGATATTGCAAATACTGACTCTGTATACCAGTTTTTTTTTGAGCCATTTTGTTATGCAGAGGATAGTAGTATACCTGTGGTTGCAAAGGTGTTGCGGGGAATTGATCCTTGTATATCTCCTATGATCCTATACTTCCCAAGAATCTTTAGCTGACTTTCAATATGTTTCTATCAAAAGTTTAATGCTATTTATGAGTTTGCAAGGAAATGAATGTCCATCAAAGTTAAAATGTATCTAGCAACATTAGTAGCTACTTTAATATGGATTAAAGCCCCATGATCTTTCAACAACTTCATGCGCTAGTTACATCTAATTATTATAGCACAGGGCAGCCTTGCCACATATAATCTTATAAGTGAGAATAAAGGAAGCTGCTTCACCTGAATTTTAAATAAACAAAAAATGATACTATAATTCATAGCTTATCCAAAACAACATCTGTTCCATTGTCAGCCATGCTGGATGCAGTTGATTTTTGAGAGCAGATTTTTTCCACAAATAACAAACCTCTGTGTGTGTGTGTGTGTGTATGCTTAGATGATACATGCCCCCATGATGAACTCCCTCAAAACATTGCACTGCCTGACTGGCCCTCGTGCCGGTGGCACGTAAAAGCACCCACTACACTCTCGGAGTGGTTGGCGTTAGGAAGGGCATCCAGCTGTAGGAACTCTGCCAAATCAGATTGGAGCCTGGTGTCGCCTCCTGGTCCACCAGTCCTCAGTCAAATCATCCAACCCATGCTAGCATGGAAAGCGGACGTTAAACGATGATGATGATGATAAACAAATTCATTATTCAACACAGTTTTTTTTTTCTCAAACAGCAAGAGAGATAAGCACTCATCCAAGAGTAGCACACCTTGATTTCTTGCTTTCTTTACAAGACTTTATTGTGAAAAATTGTTCAGATATTAAGATACTTTCTTAACATAAAACCAATAGCAGCTTTCAAACACAAATAAAGAATTGTTATTCACCAATGCAATGTTGAGTACTCACTCTCACTGTTCGACATGTCAATATATATATATAAACAACTTCCCTTCTCTATTTTTAACAAAATTGTTGAGTTCTATGGGATTTCTTTCCATAAATTAAACACATCATATACAAGTATTATTTTCATATTTGCAAATTTACGCTTGTAAACTACCAGCAAAATATGAAGAACCAACCTTTTACACACACACACACACACACACACACATATATAGTAGATATACTTACAAGATTCCATTGTTGTTGCAGCTCCCAGTTCACAACTTTTTCAGAAATAATAACAGTTCCAGGATCTAAGCCTTGGTGAGAAGAGAATCATAAAATGAAATAGAAATTGTCTATATGCAAGTGCAAGTGTATATGTGTGTTTTTATATATGTGTATATATATATATATATATATATACACATTTATGTATGATATTGTATTGTATTACATTTATGTATACACAGCCACCATGCACATATATGTATCTCTGTATACATACAGACACACATATCTATATACACATACAAGTAACTGTGTGAATACATATGAATGCCTAGAGTGGCTTAGTATTGTTCTAGTTCTCAAATGTATATCTGTGTGTATACATATGTGTATTTATACTATATTAATGCATATGTGGGCATTTATTGCCAGTACAATTATGTTCCGAAAGTTTTTGTTTATAAAATAAACTCACCATGACCTATTTCTCTCTCCAGTTGTAAAAAGCCACTCTCAAGTCAATAAGTCTGATGTCTTGCCTATACAGCTAAACAGTTAAGTGCTTTAAATGTGCGAAACCAATGGTCACTCTATGACTGACCATAACAAACAACTTCTAAATATATATATATACAGACACACATATATATATGTATATACCCATACTCACACACATATCATCAGCATCATTTTACATCTGCTTTTCAAGGTGTGAATGAGTTGAACTGATCTTCCCCATCAAAGTATCTCGCTATATATTATCTTCCTTTGTCATCTCTTTCATGAGATTCACCTTCCCCCACTTGTCTCTGTGTCTTCCACTTCTACAGATTCCTTCCTCTTGAATCACTTAGTATTTCTGTTACTGAACTCCCATTCTTCATATACATTACTTATTGATGACACTTCTCTCTTATACAATACATATTATACTTCTTGTACCCGATCTTTCTCTCAGCCATTTGTACTCAGCCATTCATGTAGACGTAATATCATGCTTCAAGCAAGGCATGCTTGCCTCATTTCTCTGTAATCTTCATTCATTCTCTACATTCAATGCCCATGTTTTACTATCATGTAACAACATATTTCATATACCATCATTAGTGAGGTCCTTACCTCAGCTAGTGATCAAGTGAAACTTTCTTTATTGATAGAAGACTTAACAACTCACAGAACTTCTCACCCTCTGTTCTTACTCTAGCCCAGAAGTTCTCAACATGGGTGCACTAGGGATGTCAAAAGGGACATTAAGCTTTAGTGGGTGTTAAGCTAACATAATTACCATACTAAATTTTATCTATAGTAGTAATTATATTATATATAAAACTAGTCGTGGTTCTTAAAATGAAATGAGATCTCATCAGGCACATTGAAGATGTTAACTTGCAATGTTTAAAGTAAATTTACAACATATATGTGTTAATCTTTTCTCGTGTCACTGTTAAAAGCTTATACAATCCATTTTTAGATTAAGATTTATAAATTATCATCCATACTAAGTTAGTTTAGTCATGATACCTCACTCACCATATAAGTAGCTGCTAGGCGTAACAACTACTTAAAAGGATGGGAGGGGGGAGGTTAAGCATAATAATTACTTAAGTGGGTATGCTATAAAAAAAGGGTTAAATAGACACCTATCTCTGCCTGCTGAATTCTTTTCTGTTCTCATTCCTAATTCTTACATTGCAGATAGCATCAAGCTATGACCTGCACACTTCTCACAACCTGTTTATCTGTACTTAGTCTTCTTTGTGGTTGCTAGACTACAGAGCACTGAATGTAGTTAAAGACCTTCCCCAGGTCAATGAATGTTAAGTATGGTGGTTTCCTCTTTGGTAAGAATTCCTCCTGCAGTTGTCTAACAGGGGCATATGTGTATGTGTATTTATCTGTATGTGTGCTTGTGTGTGTGTGTGTGTGTGTGCGCACGCAACTGGGTGTGTACTTGGTATTATGGGATTACTGTAGGTGTGTGTGTGTGTGTGTGTTTGGTATAATAGGATTAGTGTAGGTGAGTGCGTACAGAATATAGGAAGCTAAATGGTCAAAAAACGAATGGTTTCTTTACCAAGTCCACCACTGGTGCCAAGACGGAAGAATGTGACATCAGAACAACCTGCATGAAACAAGAGTTTACCAATTTCTTGCAACACAGTAGACAAAGACGGAATTCCAATGCCATGCTGAAAATATATAAGCAAATTCATTTGTATAATATATATATTTATACATATACAGAGAGACAGACAGACAGATAGATATAGATGCAGTCAGACATACAAATAGAGATCCTGATGGTGGTGGTGGTGGTGATGGTGTAATGGTTATGTGGTGTGACAGTGGTAGTAGTTGTGGTAGTGGTTTGGTAGGTAGTTATTGATAGAGAGTGGGGTGTGGGAGTGATAATGTGTGATAGTTGTATCTATGGTGGTGTTGGTGGTGGTGCTAATGATGCTACTGATGATATGATGATGATGATGATGGCAGTGATGGTGATGATGATGATGATGATGATGATGATGATGATGGCAATGATAGTGACTACAATTAATACCACCACCACCATACAGTCAAGGTATAACACATAACACAGTACAGAAATGCATACTTACATTAACAAAGAGGACTTGCCCGACCTTGTAGAATACGTAACGATCAGTACTCTGAGCATAGTTGTAAGGTTCCTTGCCTTCTGCAGTAAGTCGTTCTTCCATAAGACGAGCAAAGGCAGCCATCCTCTTTGCTGAGCCACCCATACAGACAAACTATAAAGAGAAATATCCCCAGAAAAGGTGAACATTAATAATGAGTTCAAATTTTTGCCACGAGGGCAGCTTGTGGGAGGGAATTAAGTCAATTACATCAACCCCAATGTGTAAATGGTACTTATTTAATCAACCCTGAAAGGATGAAAAGCAAAGTCAACCTCAGCAGAATTTGAACTCATAACGTAATGGCAGACGAAATACCACTAAGCATTTTGCCCAGTGTGCTAACAATTCTGCCAGCTCACTGTCTTAAAGTGGACATTAATAATGATTAGTTAATAAGCAGATTCGTTAGAACATGGTAACAAAATGGCTAGCAGTAATTGTAATGGCTCTTTGTATTGTGAGTTCAAATACCACTAAAGCCAACTTTGCTTTTTAACTCTCCCTAGGGGTTGATAAATAAAGTACTATTATGGGTTGATTCTTCTCTCTCTTTCTCTCTAACACTCAATCTATCTCTCCTTCCCTCTCTCTCACTATCACACACACACACACGCACACATTTCATTAGAAGAGAGTCATAAGGAACCACTCATCACAAGTGGTCCTACCTCATCCAGCACCCTACAAAACTCAGCCAAAGAAACCATAGAAAAGGGTAGGCATGGATGGGCTGGTATGAGGTGATTTTAATGAATTAAGAATATATTGTATACAACATTTAGTAAACCTTAACTTAGTAAAACAAATTTGTGCAATGGGTCTCTTTCAGTTATTTCTCCTTATAGTTCCATTTACATTTTATTATGCAAATTATTCATGGCCAAAAATGTACTAAACTATTTTTGGATAATGATAATGTAAATTATTTATTATTATTATGGCCGGGTTCCAACCCAGGTCAGATTTTATGTCCTTTCTAATACATACTCCTCATGTAGATTGCATTTTCTCATTAGTAGAGACAGGATCTCCTCTGGTGAGGCAGAAATTGCATGGATCCAACGAATCAGTTTGTTGAAGCTTACATCCACCAAAAACCAACCTCTCGCAATTCAAGGCTGGAACTTTTAATCATTGAGGTTTACTCTTCTGGGTATGTTTGGTCCAGGACTGTTTATTTTTATATTCACAGATAACCTTCACATTTGAAGGCCTTTCCCCTATCTGTCACTTGGAGACCTGGTCGAAGGAAGTTTTCTCTCCACACCAAAGGCTGTCAGAAGATAGTTTGGCTCAGTCCTCCCCACCAACTGCCTTAGGAGCCCTCTCTCCAGAGTTTCTGTAGGAGTTTACTCCCTTAACCTTTCCCAATGCAAGAGAATGTGAAAATAATATAAAACGGAATATGAAAATAAGAATATAAATATAAAAAGATGCTGAAAAATATACAATATATATATACACACACAAACAAAACACATACACACAAATATCCCATACATAATGTACACACTGCTGAAAGGCTGTTAACTCTTGTGAACAAGCTCAGTAGGGTTGCCAATTTAGTCACCAATGACTCATCCATGTGACAGGTTTTATTGGGTTACATGTTACCAGTAGCACTTTGCAAGTGACCTAACAATGTAAAAGCAGCAAGCAGAACATGTATAAACACACACACACACAGAGTCTGCACTAATGTTCAGCTCATCAAAGTTTTTGGTGATTTTTCCATGACATATATGCATGTGTGTATATGTATGAAAGTGTATGACTGTATGGGTGTGTATGTGCATGTGCACACACAACAAACACTCGTGTGTGTGTGTGTGTGTTTGTGTGCGTGTGTGTGTGTGTGTGTTTGTGTGAGTATGTACATGCATGTGTGAGTGTGTGTGATATTCCATCCAGTTGAAAATATATTTTCAACTGGAAGGAATATCACACACAAATACACTATAGAAGAAGCAGGTTAATGCCTCATACAATATTAAAATGTTTGATGAAATATTTAAAAGTCTGATGTACTATTTTAATGTCTGATGCAATATTCTAATGGCTGATGTAATATTTTAACATCTGATGTAATATTTAAAATGTAATATTCTCATTTAAAACTGTTATATATTTTAACCATTGTGGTGTAATATTTAAGTACATGACATACTATTTTAATTTAACACAGCTTTACCTTAACATCTCCAAATAATTTAGAGACATCATCTTTAGGGACATTTATCCCAATATGGAAGAGATGGTCATCTGTCATCTGTTTAATTCTCTGGTTTGGAATAGAAGCCATTCTATAGAACAAAAATATGTAAAAGTTATGAAAAATATTTGCAAAAAAAAAAAGCACCACACACTTAAAGTTATTTTAAAAAGCAAAAAAAAAACATATAAAAAACAAAAATAATTTATGTAAAAAACATACGTAAAAACCTAAAAGGTAAAAATAATGACCACCACCAGAAACACTAAACCACCACCACTCATACTAACCATTACTCACACTGACACCACCACTACTTATACTGCCATTACTCACACCACCACCATCACCTTGGTTACCTTTCTAGAACCTGTTCTGTTGCAAGACCTGATCTCTAGTTTGGGATAAACTCCTCCCATTCCACCAACACTCACAGAAATCATGTAAAGAATTGTATTTGAGAATAAACTTGATTTTTTTTTTAAAAAGTCACCATTAATCAAGCAAATTTATGTTCAAAGATAATTAGGTCACCTTATATACAAAGAGCTAAGTAGGTCACCTAATATACAAAGAGCTAAGTTGGTCACTTTGATAAAATCTCCGTGTATGCATATGCTTGTGTGTTCATGTGTATATGTGTGTGATTATGTGCGTGGAATATGTATGTATGTATGTATGTATGTATATATATTCTTCTATTATTTTACTTCTTTCAGTCATTTAACTGTGGCCATACTGGAGCACGACCTTAAAGGGTGTTAGTTGAAGAAATTGATCCTAAGACTTATTCCTTGTAAGCCTAGTACTTATTCTATCGGTCTCTTTTGCTGAACTGCTAAGTTATGAGGGCATAAACACACCAGCATCAGTTGTCAAATGATGGTAGGGAGACAAACACAAACACACTCACACATATACAACAGGTTTCTTCCAGTTTCCATCTACTAAATCCACTCACAAGGCTTTGGTCGGCCCAAGGATATAGTAGAAGACACTTGCCCAAGGTGCCACGTAGTGGGACTGAATCTGGAACTGTGTGGTTGGGAAGCAGGCTTACCACACAGCCACAAATAAATGAATGCATGTATACATTTGTCTGTCTGTCTGTATATATATATATATATATATATATATATATATATATATATATATATATATATTGGGCCTCACCGAGGCGATGACTACGGACCGAGACCTTTGGAAATGGGCTGTGCGTGAGAAGACCCGGCAAGCCAAGTAAGATCGTTGCCAGTGCCCCTGGACTGGTTCTTGTGCGGGTGGCACATGAGATGCACCATTTTGAGCGTGGCCGTTGCCAGTACCGCCTGACTGGCTCCTGTAGGATTTTCGAGCGAGATCGTTGCCAGTGCCCCTGGACTGGCTTGTGCGGGTGGCACATAAAAGACACCATTTCGAGCGTGGCCGTTTTCGTGCGGGTGACACGTAAAAGCACCCACTACACTCTCTGAGTGGTTGGCGTTAGGAAGGGCATCCAGCTGTAGAAACTCTGCCAAATCAGACTGGAGCCTGGTGTTGCCATCCGGTTTCACCAGTCCTCAGTCAAATCGTCCAACCCATGCTAGCATGGAAAGCGGACGTTAAACGATGATGATGATGATATATTCATACATACATATATATATTAATTATCTGAAGTGTACACCATTATATACTCATCATGGCTGATCTTACCAATTGGTTTCGCACTAGGGGTACAGCGTGTTAGGTAACAATTTAATTATACAACTCTACGCTCATCAGAGGTAGCTGATATGGAATGAAATACGGCAACAATAGAGACCAGTCACCATATTTTATACTGTACACTTCAGATAATACATCCACTCTATTGACAGATATATGAGTGCATCTTTTCCATGACTTATGGATTTTTAGATGACTTACTTATGTGTGTGTGTATATATATATATATATATCATCATCATCATCATTTAACATCCGCTTTCCATGCTAGCATGGGTTGGATGACAGGAGCTGGCTAGGCAGAAGACTGCACCATGCTTTGCTGTCTGTTTTGGCACGGTCTTTTATAGTTGAATGCCCTTCCAAATGCCAACCACTTTACAGTGTGGACTGGATGCTTCCTATGTGGCATCAGCACTGGTACGATAACCGAGTAACTTACAAGACAAAGAAGCCTTGCTGTAGAGGTGATACATGGTTACTGAGAGAGAGAGAGAGACAGACAGAGAGACAGAGAGAGAGACAGAGAGACAGAGAGATAGACAGAGAGACAGAGAGACAGAGAGAGAGATGTCCAATGACCAATTTGCTATGTTAAAAAGTTTACTTTGCATTCACCATTTCACATGTACAACTCCAAACCATAAATCCATCAGGCTGATCCTATGGAAAGACAATGATTGAAGAAGCATAATACTCATTATGATTTCCCATACCTTCCTTTTTCTATTTCATGCACACAGACAATCACATACATTAACATATTAGCAATCATCACCAGTCAGTCTACTTTGTTCAGCTCTCTTAGCATTAAAATGTTATTGATCTCTTGACCTGCCTTTGGCATTTAATTGGTATTAGTCACATGAACACTTTTTCTTCCAGGTAGCTAATTAGTGAAATTATACTATTAAGTTCACTTCTTTAATCTCAGTGGTTGCTTACCAACAACCTTTTGAAGATTCTAACTATTATAAAATCTTGGAATCAAAGATTTATTCCAAATTTAATGATAGCAACTTAAAAGAGAGACCACACAAATCATAACACAAATGTCACTAATTAACGCATTTCATGGTTTCATAGATAATTTCTCAATAACATGATCAACAAGCGCATGTATTTCTTACTGAATTCTATTACACATTTATAAATCACTAACCTAAACGGCACTCTCCATGTGGACTTTTAGGCTAGCTCCTGCAGAGGGTTAAATGGGCTTGCAGCCCAAAACTAAAGATAATAAAGCATATATTAGTACCAAAAAACAATATGGTATTACTTTAAATTCAGTTTAAATGAAAAACTTGTAAGTTAACAAATTTTTTGAGTTCTTTTAAAATTTGAATTTTCAGCTGTTAGCATATAACAAGTCCTCATCCAGACCTGATCCCTATGCTGCATCTTCAAGAACCAATTGAAGAACACATCAGATTTTCAATCTTGGGAGCATCCTGATTCTAAAAAAGTATGTGTCTATGTAGAGCAAATTTAGACTAAGATACAGAGGTCCCAAACAGATGGACAGTTTCATGCTTATTATTATAGATGCTTTTCAACCCCATTCAAAATATATACACTCCTTTCACAAGTAACAAATACACATTTCAAACTCATGAACTTCACTTAAAGAGTAGAACAATAAACAATTTTTCCTGTCTTCCACTAAATATTAATATTAATATTGTGCAAATATTCCATGTATCTTCTCTACAGCAACACACCTATTTCTGTCCTCATTCTTGATCTCTTTCCCCTTTCCCTCCCCCCTCTCTCTCTCTCTCTCTCTCCCTCTCTCTGACTGAGTAACCACATATCTCCTCTGTGGCAAGACACCTGCCTCTATCCCTCAGTCACACTCTAACTGCTCATCACCTAGCACAAGGCCACCCCTCTCAAACAATCTTTGTCTTGCAAGTTACTTGGTGACCTTACCAGTGCTGATGCATCCAATCCACTGTAAAGTGGTTGGTGTTTGGAAGGGCATCCAGCTGTAAAAACCATGCCAAAACAGGCTCCACTAGTGCAGATGCCATGTGAAAAGCACTTTGTCCACTGTGTAAGGTGGTTGGTATTAGGAAGGGCATCCAGCTGTAAAAACCCTGCCAAAACAGACAGTGAAGCCTGGAGCAGTCTTCTGCCTGGTTAGCCCTTGTCAAACCATCCAACCCATGCCAGCATGGAAAACAGATGTTAACTGATGATGACAATGAGTCTTCACATAGAAAAATATGTACTAACAATGTACCAAACACACAATACTCGTGTTAAAAATAGGCCTCAAGTTTTCCTATATACTTCTTGACATTAAATACTGTTTTAAATACCTCATATGAATGGTATATTGCTACAAATTAATTTTTACATGTCATTCAAGAATGAAGAAGGTTCTACTGTTTTTATTTTCTTAGTAAGTATTATTCTTGAATTTTGCAATGCGTCACTTCGTTTGTTCTACATGAATGCACAAGTTTAACTTGTGTAACACTTTAATAGATTGTTTCTATGAACATGTGACACAATGGTGTCACTGAAACCAGTCTCTTTTTCTATACTTTCTATTTCAATTGCTTAAAATATGGAAATCATTTTAAGCTATTAAATATAAATTCAATACATATTTAATATGTCAAAAAGTGTGCAAGACAATATACAGCTTATTTTATTGTGTATATTGTATCTTTTATGTTTTATTTTTACTTGTTTCAGTCACCTCGACTGTGGCGATGCTGGAGCACCACACTGAAGGGTTTTTTGTCAAGCAAATTGACCCTAGGACATATTTCTTTTAAAGTCTAGTATTTATTCTATCAGACTATTTTGCCGAACCACTAAGTTATGGGGATGTAAACACACCAACATCAGTTGTCAAGCAGTGGTGGGAGACAAACACAGACACAAAGACACACACACACAGATATATACATATATATATCATCACCATTTACTGTTCACTTTTCATACTGGTATGGTTGGATGGTTTGATGGTTGGATGGTTGGATGGTTGGATGGTTGGTATGGTTTGATGGTTGGATGGTTAGGCAAAGGACTGCACCATGCTTTGCTGTCTGTTTTGGCATGGTTTTTGCACCTTGATGCCCTTCCTAACACTAACCACTCAACAGAGTGGACTAGCTGCTACAAGGGTGATGCCTTAGATAGAAACAACTACAGAGGTATATACAGAGGTATCATATAGCTAAACCAGGTCATGAAAGCTCAACTAATTAGGAATATAATTAAACTAGATGAGATGCTATTTAGTTTTGTACCAGGGAAGAGTACCACAGATGTTATCTTCCCAGTGAGACAGCTGCAGGTAAAATATTTGGTAAAAAGTAGGCCATTGTACTTGGCTTTCGTCAACCAGGAGATAGAATACCTCACTCTGTTATCTGGTGGTCTCTAAGGAAGTTAGGAGTAGATTAGTAGCTTGTTAGAGCTATACAAGTTATGTGTAGTAGTGCTGTCAGTAGGGTGGGAGTCGACCATGAATACAGTGATGAATTTAACGTACAAGTAGGAGTCCACCAGGGATCAGTTCTCAGTCCACTATTATTTATCATAGTCATCCAGGGCATCCAGCTGTAAAAAAAACATACATATATATACATATATGTATGTATATATATATATATATATATATAT
>NC_068997.1:4917584-4925233 GCF_001194135.2 Octopus bimaculoides
ATATATATAAATTAAACAGAAACTGGTGAAATACATCAATTATTATTTTTTAATTCAATTCAAATAGACTATATATATATATATATATATACAACAGGCTTCTTTCAGTTTCCATCTACCACATCTGCTCACAAGGCTTTGGTTGGCCTGAGGCTATAGTAGAAGACATTTGCCCAAGGTGCCACACAGTGGGACTGAACCTGGAGCCATGTGGTTGGGAAGAAAGCTTCTTTACCACACAGCCATATCTGTATGTTTGGAATACTGTTAATACACGCTTTTGGTAATATCCAGCCAATTATCTGTAACATAAGTTACTAATAGATGGTGACAGACAAAAAAGAAAAGTTTAATTTTCATGCCTAAAGAACTTACGAAAGATTCTAGAATGTTTTGGCAGACATATGAAGAACTTGGGATCTAGAGCTCCTGAGGGACTTTGCACACTGAAGTTGACAGCCGTGTTTTTAGATCTATGTTTAATAAGATCATTTTAATTCCTCAATATTTTCTCTAAGAAATTATTCCTGTTGTGACCATCAACTATCTTCTAATTGATATGAGATACATTGCTGCTCTTATCATTTGATAATTTCATCATTTCTTGATTCACAGACATAACTAATAAATCGTACATTATGTAAGTTTAAAACGTTTAGTTTTATAAACAAACACTGTTGAAGAAAATTCTTTCTTCTACTAATTATTCAACATGTAAAATATAGCACAACAGATGTGTTAAGTTTCAAATCATCTGGCTGAAATACCCTATTGCAAAGATAACTGCATACCATCTTTGAGTACCATTTTGAATATCGTATTCTGCACTGTTCTTTAGCTCCATTTTTATCAAATTCTCAAAAATGATAACCTTCGATAGATTCAGTCATACTTTGTTTGGTCTGGTGATAAGAGCCTTGCCCTTTCAGCAGGCATCATTTATTTTTGAGAGAAAATTAATTACCTTATCACAGACCTTTTACAGATAAAATTCTTAGTTTCAAATTTCAGAGGTTTAGCCCCAATGCCAAAACTTCCCATACGGTCATCATGCCTGCCTAACGTAAGCAGAAATCTGTAATTTGCTTTTCACTGTTATTATCCTGAAGAAATTTTTCTGTTAATGCAGCAGCCATGCCTTTGACATTTCTGGGTCATTAACTTGAAGTGCAACTTATGCAAATAGTGTCATTGCTACGAATTATAAACTTTTATGTTCACAGGTTTTATTCAGCTAGATGCTATATTAAATATTGTCAGATACAAAACATATTAGTGTATGTATTAACAATGAATACCATATTCCACTTTTCACAAGATGCAAGTGGTTAATACGCGCAATATTTTCTAGATACTTTCGTTTTTGTTAACTGTTCCTAGAACTTCAACAATCTGCGAATGAGGTTTTAGTGAAATGAATCCTAAATAGAGAAATGAAAGCCACGTGATAGGTTAGACTAATAAAATGTGAGCTTTTGATATATTTCAACCGAAATATGCAAAAAGAAACTGGAAAAACATTTTGAAATTTAAAACCATTAAACATCAACCTAACCCAAGATTCTAGAAACGACACAGATTATTACATCAAAAGGCTAATTGATGATTTCAAATTTTGTCACAAGGCCAGCCATTTCGGGAAAGGGGTTAGTCGATTACATCAACGCTTGTGCTCAACTGATGCTTATTTTATCGACCTTGAAAGGTCTTGGAGGAATTTGAACTCAGAACATAAATAAGGACAAAATGTCGCTAAGCATTTTCTCCGGCATGATAACAATTATGTTAGTTCGCTGCTTTAAATGGCTAATAATAAACATTCATCCTTTTTAACTCATCAGCTAAGTTGATGCAGTTGAACAATGAACATTTATTTATTGAAGAAATGTGTTAAAAAAATTAAATTACACAGGAATTGAAAGTTTATAAAAATTCAATTCCTTGAAATGAAAAAAAAAATACCGTAAATACATTTGATACTTTTGGCATTGGTTGTTTATAAACACGAAACACAAAGTACTGTCATTTGAAGTCAACGTGGAAACTAAAGCTTACAAAATTATTATATTTACATAAATCAAATAAACTCACTTTTAAACTACATTTCCCCAATGGAAAAACGGAACAAAATCTTATTCAATTAAATTGAATTTATTTACATATACAATTAACCGATCCATTTTATATAGAGTTTTGCAATTAACTGAATTATGCACTTAAGGAGAATCAAAAACAGAATGCAGTAAGAAAATGAAAAGAAATTCTGAACTCCTCAAAGAAACCACTTTTTCTTTCCCTTCTCCCATTGTTTTCTCTCCATGGTGTGGAGCACCTATTTGTATTCAAATTGTGTGTGTGTGTTCCACATTATATATTTAGTTGTATTCAGAAACTTGGTGACTGTTAGCTAGAGTTCTGTTGAACAGAAACAGAAGAGGAGCATCGTACGAGATACGTTAAACAACAACCTTCTAAAAGGACAGTGAACTTCGAATGCCTTCACTGCTCCAAATAACTGTTACCTTGTTTAAGATGCTTAAAATTCCTAATGGACCTCCTTGCAAGTTGTATGGCTACAATCTGGGACAGAAGTATCGGGTTTATGAACTGCCATGGATATCATAGTAATTTAGTTCTGTCAACTAAATGAAAAACTTAGCTCGTCTTGGAGATAGCGAGATGAAGATATAGAAAACTTGGTGAGTGAACAGCGTGATTTGTTAGCTTACATCAGTGTTTCTCAACAGAGGTCCATATAGGACTTTTGGTGGATTCACGCAAGCAAAATCGTAAATTGGGGATCCACAGTAGAATTTTAAGGGTTTATGAAAAAATTTGGTCAATCTCTAGTTTAGGACCCGGTCACAAAATTTACCCCCAAAAATAGTGTAATAGGTGTCCTAAACTAGAGATTAACCAAAAACTTTGCTTTAGAAGTATTTATTACAAGAAACAGCAATTTTTCTTTCATAACGTTTTACATAGCTCAATCTACACAAGTAAATGTGACAAACATAATAGGAATTTTTGAAAGTATCTACAAACTAGTTTTTAAACGTCGAATGGCAATCAGAATCCACCAGAGTGAAATACTAATCAAAAGGGTGAATAGGTAAAAAAAAAACAGTTGAGACCCACTGGTTTAAATGAACAGACATTTGAGAGGATCAGAAGTGTCATCCAGCATGGCTAGTCAGAAATTACTGTCAAAGAAGTACCAAACTTTTGTGAGTTCACGTGCACTTCTATTTTTGAAATACAAGTCAATATGTAGCCACCAACAGGATATGTAGGATACTGTCAATAATATGAATAAAGATTCCTATTATACAGCTGAAATAAATACCACTGCCACCACTCTAAAAGAAGGGGGAAATTGTCAGTTTCACTCAGTTCTTTGTTTTGATTACAGTGTGTGTGTGTGGTAATGTACAAAGAATATAGCATATAGAGCTCAATACGTTGGGTAGTCATGAACAGGCCCAGTCCGGGCGAAACTCGAGAAGACTTTGAACATAATTAACACCCAGAAACACACCTACGTACATATATACATACGTACGTACGTTAGTAAGTAGGTAGGTAGGTACCTACCTAGTTACAAACGTATGTAGGTAGGTGTGTGTGTTAATTATATCGAAAGTCTTCTCTTAAGTTCCGCCCGACTGTGCCTATTAGGTAGGGAGGGAGAGAGTTAGCTAGATAGATAGATAAATAATAGATAGATAGATAGAGATCAGACGGTTCGGAATTAGCATGAAGAGAGAAAGTGTGAGAAGCGGGAATGGGTGTGTGTGTGCTGCCGAGAATTTTTATTGTCGAGTAGTTTTCTCCGCTTGATCGGTATAACCAAACTATCAACAGGTTCAACACATACAAGGGTTAGACAAGGAAGATGAAACCTTTACATGTTCTCTCGACCTGCTAGAAATGGCAGCTAAATCTATCTTACACTACATCATAATGTCTAAAAACGAAAAAAAAAAAAACGGATGACACGTTATATAACTTAGCTGGAGGGTGGGATGACTATTTGTAAATATAAGTCGGAATTGGTTTGACTGCCACTGATCGCACATCTACTTGAAATTGTTACGGAAATTCGCAAACAAATACTTTCACTTATACAATTTCTCCGAAAAATTGTCCAGATATACAATGTCCATGCTGGGTGAAAGTAAAGAATACGTACACCCGGTATTTAGGGTTAGGGTTAGGGTTTTTGCTACGCTGAAAACGGGTGGTGTACGTATTCTTCATCTCCGCCTCCATACAGTTTGGAATTTTATTGTATAAGGAAGGCTGTCTAGCTGTGACAACCTTGTTTATTGATGTGGGCCACTTTAGGCTTAGGAGTTCAGAATTTATTACATTTACGTCATTTAAATATGTTCAGGAGTGTGTTGAGAGATTTTGGCTGCTGTGTTAAGGAGAACTGGTCATTACGATAATGGTGTCTTTGTAAATAAGAGTCTATTTATAAGTTGATATAACGTGTGAGAGATTCTAGATAATATATAATTGGTTTCATTCATAATTAGAGTACCAATATATCGCAATATGGTCCTGCGTGCTGTCAGAATCGTTAGCACGCAAAGCAAAATGTTTAGCGGCATTTTGTCCGTCTGAGCTTTACGTTCTGAGTTCAAATTCCGCCGAGGTCGACCTAGTCTCCCATCCTTTCGGATCGATAAAATAGATACTAGTAGAACACTGGAATCGATGTAATCGGTTTACAGCTCCCCTAAAATTGCTGGCCTTGTGTCAAAATTTGAAACTAATATGTTCCAAAATTCATAACGAAACAAAATATTTAGTAATCGTAAACCCTAACCCTAAGGCACATGCAAATAAATAACAAACATGTACTCCGCATGTTTGAGAACAGAGTCTGTAACATTAAATATTGCGTGGGTGGGTGCTTCTGTTTGCACCGGTCTAAAGGAAATTCAGTATTACCGTTTATGTCATGTACCGTAGCTTGATTTTTTTTCACTGACAGTGATCTGTACAATAAGTACAAGACTTAAATGAATACTGGTATCGATATGATTGATGAAAAAAAAACTAAAAGGAGTGTCTCTGTATGGCCGCGGTCCCATAAATGCCAGGCGTCACTACAAAACCACCTTCTACTTTTGTCCGTGCCAGTAGACGAAATGGTTACATATTTTGTGAATTTTATTTAGTGTTTGCAGTTAGAGTGTATTATGTACACTGATGAAACCAAATAAGGTTACGGTTTCATCAGTCTACACAATACACTCTAACCGCGGTCGAGTTCCGGTAACAGTTTACAACATAACGCTACCAACAATACAATAATCATCGTCGTCGTTGTCATCAACACTACATTTCATACATTGGCAAGCAATTCTTTCTCCAATACTACCGCTAACTTTTTCTCTCAAACATTGTTTATAATTTTAAGCTATAGTTTAATTTTCAGAATGAATAACCTTAATAAAGAATTAAGTGATTAATCATTTTAGTTTAGTAAAATAATAATAGTAAATTCGTATATAGGCCCAAGGCTTGATTATTTGTTTTTCTTTTAGTTGGGTGGTGGTGGAATATTAATGATTTTAACGACCTCAGTACTCGATTAGTTCATTATTTGATATATCCAAGAAAAATGAAAGGTAAAGTTGACACTACGAAATTTGTACTTCGAACAAAGAACACAACTAAATACGACCCGATGCTCTGAGTAACTATACCAACGCTTTCATTATAGAATACACATTTCATCGGTTTCATTATTTCGAAAAAGCTTTATTAAAAATAATAAAATCTATTAAAATGTTTTGTCGAAAAAAAACTCTTTAGAAGGTTTTATCATTCTTTACACTTTAACTGAAAGTATTCTGTTGGAGGGAGATTTGCCCGGACTAAGCAGAGTATCAGTCTAGATTTGTAATCCATCTGTTATTGTAGCGGTCCTAGAAAACTGAAAGCTAAAGAGTGGGCAAAAACACCCGTAGAAGTATGTAAAAACGACTTTTCATGAAGGTAATATCATAACCACAAAAACGAACTAAAAAAAGTCTAAACATAATTTTCCCATCTTAAACAACAAAATCTTAAAATATCCCTCGGCAAACATAACAAGGTGGCCTCAGAACAGCGTTAAGAAAACATATTTCGCACTCGAAAAACAAAATCTGATTGAAAATAGTGAAAGTATTCAAAAGTAGAAGCGCTACATTATATTTAAAGATCGTCGAAAATGAAAGACGACTAGTTTGATCTGAGATAGATTTGGTTGTTTTATGTATTTTTTCTAGTAGAGTAAGCGATCAGGCAGAGACCCCTTCCTAGATTTGGAGGTGTGTTTGTGGAGTTTAAGTGCTTGAATGATAAAATGGATTACACACAAGCTAACTTGCCAATTCTTTTTTTTTTTTTCAAATAATATTCAACATCTTAAAAAGACAGAAAAAGAGAAAGGAGACACTGGATGACGTGGTCCTACGTGAATGAAAAAAGACGGAACTGTTACAGATGGAATGCTTTAGATAAGACTGTTGAATGAGGACTGGACGGAATTTAAAGGCAATATTAAAACCTGCCCCTACAGGACTGCAAAGATGTATTTACAATTCAAATTACGATAATTTGTACTTTTATTTTCATATATAACATATAAACATGTACATCTTTTAGAACATAGATATTGCTGGCAAATTTTTAAATTAACACAAACATTTATTTACAAGAAAGAAAATTACCGGAGAACTTTCTTAATTTGTACCATGATGTTATTGTCTTATATTGATCATATATTATATTGATTATATATTATTTTATATTGATTATATAATTATTTTATATTGATTAATATATTACAAATAAATACCTTTTGCAGATGTGCTTGTAGTGCTTCTCTTGTTTACTTTATTACTGCAGCTGATCAGCACTACTTTCATACGTCTTCTCTCTCTCCCTCTCTTTTGTACTTAACTATTTCTCTCTCTCCCTCCCTCTTTCTCTCCTCTCTCTTGTACTTAACTATTTCTCTCTCTCTCTCTCTCTCTCTCTCTCTCTCACACACACGTCCTTGTATTCCTCTTTCTCTCTCTTATGCGTGAGTCTTTCTCTCACTTTTTCACTTCTCTGTATTTTCCTCTTTGTCTCTCCGTTTGTGTGTGTTTCTCTCTATTTGCTTGTGTATATGTGTGTATGTATGTATGTATGTATATGTGAGTGTATGTGTTTTTCCTATTCTTTTAGATATAACACAATAAAAGTAACTCAAGGGTCTGATATTTCGTGAGTAATACTTATCAAATATGTTGTTGTTGTTGGCACTCCGTCGCTTACGACGACGAGGGTTCCAGTTGATGAACGGAACAGCCTGCTCGTGAAATTAACGTGCAAGTGGCTGAGCACTCCACAGACACGTGTACCCTTAACGTAGTTCTCGGGGATATTCAGCGTGACACAGTGTGACAAGGCTGACCCTTTGAATTACAGGCACAACAGAAACAGGAAGTAAGAGTGAGAGAAAGTTGTGGTGAAAGAGTACAGCAGGGTTCGCCACCATCCCCTGCCGGAGCCTCGTGGAGCTTTAGGTGTTTTCACTCAATAAACACTCACAACGCCCGGTCTGGGAATCGAAACCGCGAGTCCGCTGCCCTAACCATTGC
>NC_068997.1:4925498-4932649 GCF_001194135.2 Octopus bimaculoides
ATAGAATAAGTATCAAGACTTTAAAATAAAATAATAGGGTCGATTCGTTCGACTAAAATTCAAGGAGGTGCCCCAACATGCTCACAGTCTAACGATTAATAAGAAAAAGATAAAGGATATTCTCTCTCTCTTTCTCTCTCTCCCTGTCTCTCTCGGCGAAACTTCGAAATCAGTCAACCCATTATATAAATACTTCACACTATATAAATATAAACAATATAAATACTTCACACTCTCTATATATAAATATATATACTTCACACTACATAAATATAAACAATATGAATACTTCACACTCTTTATATATAAATATATATACTTCACACTACATAAATATAAACAATATGAATACTTCACACTCTTTATATATAAATATATATACTTCACACTATATAAATATAAACAATATAAATACTTCACACTATATTATGTATTGAGTCCCTCCTTGAATCCATTTTTGTTCGTTCTTAGTCATTATAAAAACATGCAGGGGTGGCTGTGTGGTAAATAGCTTGCTTACCAACCACATGGTTCCGGGTTCAGTCCCACTGCGTGGCACCTTGGGTAAGTGTCTTCTATAATAACCTCAAGCTGACCAAAGCTTTGTGAGTGGATTTGGTAGAAGGAAACTGAAAGAAGCCTGTCATGTATATATATGTGTGTGTGTGTGTGTGTGTTTTAAGGGAATTATATTTCCCAATAATACTAGGTATTGAACCATCCCTTTATGAGGTTAACATATACTCTAATTATATATATATATTATATGAAAATTTAAAAGTTAAAAACCTTATAATATAAATATAAACTGTGAGAACGACCCTTAAGGAATCTAGTTAATGATCCCCTAAGGTAAGTTCTTATGCTATATTGGTAACGGTTGCTACATCCTCTGGAAAATTATTATATATATATATATATATATTTTAATAATTTAGAGAAGAACCACCATGGAGCAACTCACACGATGAAGGAGATCAGACACCATCAAGAAAAGCGTACTCTACAAAATACTAGTTTAAAAATCTTAAAAATCTGAGAGAAAATTTGTAATACATAAAATCTATGAAATATTGGACTAAAAATTTAGATCAGTTTAGTAAGTTAATAAAAACGAAAGTGGTTGAAAGATTACGCGCGTTTCATGGCCACATAAGAGTGGAAAATATCTGGTCAATCTGCAATGAATCGATCAAGATAAATACTTGAAAATACCCTCTTCCCAGAATTGAGGTGGTTTCATTGCAAATAAGTCAAAAGTTCAGCTACTATAAATCGGCACGAACTTTCCGGACAAACCAATATATATATATATATATATATATATATATATATACATCTGCACAAATGCATATATATACAAGGAGAATTCACAAAAAAAAACAAAAAGACGAAGACAGGTGTTGTAGAAAACAAATAGATATATTAGTATAACGCTCGGGAATTTAAAAAGTCTTTAACGTTTTGAGCCTACACTCTTCCACAGAAAGCAATACAGAAAGAAACAAGGAGAGAAAAAAATATATATATACATGTATATGAATACATGTATATGACTACATGTATATGAATACATGTATATGTATAGCTGTATATGTATACATGTATATGTTTCGATGTATATATACATAGATATAGATGTATATGTATATGTGTAGGTGTGTATATATATATAAATAAAATAAAAAAGCACTAGGCAGTGTCTCATATTTTTGTTTGCCCACTCAGTTGTATCTATCAATCTATCTTTGCGTGTGTGTGTGTGTATATATATATATATATATATATATAATATATATATTTATATAATACACACACATATATACATGTATGTGTATGTGCATATTCATATCTATCATATAAAAGTCAATGTCATTATGTGTGTTCATGTGTTACTTATACATTTGAAAACTAGTGCACCGATCCTAATGAAATTTGGAACACAAAATCCAAGCCTAGGGAGAAGGGTAATGCTGTGTGATTCATACAATTTCATGGACCAAAATTACTGAATGGATCCTTATGATATTTGGAACTTAGATTCAATGCATAAGGGCAGGTATAATGCAGTATGTTTGGTTTGAATTTGAGATGGTTTAAAGGGGGCAGAACCCTCATGAAAATTCATAAATTTTCGATGTTGAAATTTCAACCATGAGTAATTAACACACATCAAGAAGTATTCTCAAACTTTCCACTTCTCATGAGAATTCTAAGACCCCCCCCTAATGGGGGCCTTAACTCCCAGATTTTAGTCATTTTTTATGATCCAAAACTAGGTCAAAAGTACTGAATGGATCTTTATGAAATTTGGAAATTATATTCTATGCATAAGGGCCATAACCCCCATGAAAATTCATATATTTTGGCTGTTGATGTAATTTTAACCATAGATATTAGACACAAATGAAGTAATATTTCTAAAATTTCATCTTCTTAGAAGTTAGAAAGATCCTTTCATGGGGACTTAACACACACAATTTAGTCATTTTATCTAAGCAAAGATGAATACAGTTGTACTCTTGGAGCTGTAGGGTCACCCGAGCATAAAAGATGAGCATTATTTGTAATTCAATGGTACAACAGTGTAAGAGTTTGCTTTGAGATATGCTTAAATTGTGATTTCTGCAATGTGGTGCATAAATCGTCAAGTAAATGAGAGGTATCTTTGCCTCCACTGATTCAGTTGCGAAGTATTGAGTAAAGTTATTTGGTTGCAGACCTCCTTTGAGTCTTTTTATTATCACTGGGTCACACATAATCCCCAGATGGTAACATTGATTTCAAGGCCTTCCCAGATGAATGACTGGTTATTCAAAGACATTTATAGATTGTAAATTTATTCTGTCCAGTTACCTATCGGTATAGTGGTCGTTTGCAAACTCCAGAGGTGACACTTTCATTTCCCCTTAACCCTGACATTACACAGTTGTTAATGTTTATTTGAGTTGGTTCACACCTTTCCAATTGCTATAGATCTGTAATACATCTTACGGCTATGTCTGTCACCTGTATGGTAAGGAATCCTAGATTGGGGAGTAGTAACGACTAGGGTAGGGTAACTGACTACTTATTGTGATCATTCACCTTTTGGTTTCCTGTAGCTTTGCTCTTTTACAAACCCAGTGAACATACATATATTTCCTATTTCAAAGAAATTCGAACAATAGATATGAGACCCAAGTTAAAAAGATTCTCAACAATTCAACTTCTCTGCTTGACATTAAGACACCCACCCCCAATAGGGGCCTTAACTCCCACATTTTAGAGATCCATGACCCCCATTTTTCAGGAGCAAAATTCTTTTAACAGGTTCCATAAGACTGGAATTTTGGAATCTGCGCATAAAGATCAGTAGTATGGGATAAATGTGTCAGGATTAGAATTTTTTAGGGTGTGTAAATAGGGAAAGAACCCTTATCTGAAATTTTGATGAAATTTGAATCATAGATATTCCAGTTCATTAGAGAAAATATAACAGAAAAGTCGAATTCGTCCATTGCATGTAACACGGGCAACGCCAGGTATCTCTGCTAGTATGTGTACAGGGACATCCTGTAAATAATATTGTTTGGCTTGTTGCTGTTCAGTCTGCACCCTATGAATTATTAAATTATCATTATTGTATGTATACTGTATTTCCAGATACAACCCTTGGCAGCACTTCCAAAATTATCTGTCATATGATAGGTAACACTCTAGTAATGTAATCTGTCGTTCATTTAAGATATGACTTGAAGAAGTTCACCTGATAATTCTAACAGTTCAAGAGATCACATAGTTACACCCATTGTGATTCATTAACTCCTAATAACAACTAACATGTTAGAAAATAATTTGTAAGACACTTGACTTTATTAATTGCTTAATGATGCTACTGTATCTTTTTTTTAATTATTTGTAATCTTTATTTAATTTATACCTTTGTATATTTATTTTTGATTTTTATTGTTATTTTATTAAATAATTCAAGAAATCATTGATGTTTGTGTGACTAACTCTGGAATTTAATGTTGTTCAAAAAGTACAATTACTATGGCATGTGTATGTATATACAAGAGTAGGCTGAAAAGTTCATAGGCTATGAAGGAGTGATGCTAGAGCTGTGAAATCTTGCATGATTTAATTTCAACTCTCCTTATTAATAAGTGCATTCCTTACAGGTAAACTGATATCTGACTGTTCAAAGAAGGCTTCAAAAGAAACTAGTAGTGACTTCTCTTGAAAAATCAACAAAATTTGACATTGTGGTGTTTGTTATGAAGTACCTGCAGGAAAAGGGTTTAGCCTCAATGACATTTATGCTGATACGGTTGCTACATCAGGGGATGGCATGCCAGCTTTATAAACAGTGCTAAAAGTGGGCAGCTGAATTTAGGAGAATGGAGAGTTTTGAAGATGACCCAAAGTTTGGACATCCTGCAACTGCCACCACTGAGGAAAACATTGTGTTCACCACATGGTAATATATGACAGGTGATTAACTATAAATCAAATAGCCAATGCTATAAGCATGTTCTGTGAGTGTTGAGAATATTCAGCACAATGAACTTGGTATGATGAAGGTTTCTGCTCAGTGGGTGCCACATTTTCTGACCCATGATCAAAAGTGCACCAGACTGATCACATTACAGGAAAATCTGACATTGTTTGAGGCAGATCCAGCTGGTTTCCTTGAACATTTTCAAAGCCAGGATAAATGTTGGCTTCATCACTTTAAGCCATAGACAAAGAGACAATTAATTCAGTGGAAACACCCCTCCTGACCTGCTCCAAAGAAGGCCAAGGTCGTATCATCTGCAGAGAAGGTGATAGCCTCAGTTGTTTTGAAATGCAAAAGACATTGTGTTTATTAACCATCTTCAAAAGGCCACAACATCAATGGAGAGTATTGTGACAACTTGCTAAGGCAATTATGAAAGGCTATCAAGACCAAATGCCCAGAAAAACTGACGAAACGGGTTATTTTGTTATTACAATACTCCAGTTCAGTCATGGCTTCAACAGCTGCTGTGCATGACTGGCTTTGAACTGGTTAATCATCCTCCCTATTCTCCAAATTTGACTCCATCAGACTATCATCTATTCCCCAACATGAAAAAACACTTGGCTGGGAGCCAATATCGCAATTATGATGATGTCATATCTGTTGTTGATGACTTTTTCCATCCAACAGGATGAAAGCTTCTTCACCAATGGGATGCAAGCACTGCAACACCGATGGAAGAAATGTGTGGACTGCAAGGGGGACAATGTAGAAAATTAACCTCAATTAGTCACATTCCATGGGAGTATCTTGGTCAGCTTATGAATGTTTCAGCCAACCCTGATATGTGATGTATGTGTATATGTATACATATCTATATATATATACATATCTATATATATCTATATATACATATCTATATATATAAGCATGCCTTTGCAGGGGTGTATGTGTTCATTGAAGCACATGTATGTGTAACCTTCAGCCTAGAGTTTGTATACAGTTTGTCTAACGCTATCTTGCTTGCATTTGACATACACATACATACACACAAAACACATATAAACACTCACACGCATCCCTTTGAATTAAAATAGACAATTTGAAGATTTTCTTTCAAATCTGAAAATAAAACAATTAGCTTGATTATTGATTTTCTTTCTTCCTGGTATTTTTTTTTTCTATTTAAAATAAACAAAGAATTGAGTTTACAACCAAATTTGAAAGCTCTCTCCACCAAATTATTTTTGTAAACCCATAAATATCATATCTATATCCAAAATCTCATAAAGACATTGTATATATATAAATATATATATATATATATATATATGGTAGTGCCCCAGCATGGCTACAGCTCATGAGCTGAAACTAGACCAAATCAAATCAAAAAAATCAAGAGAGAGAGAGAGTGTGTGTGTGTGTGTTGCATGCCCCTTTGTCCCGTAACTTAGCACTTCGAACTAGACTGACTGAAGTAGTATATACCAACCACCTTACAGTATGTACTGGATACTTTTTTTGTCACTGCCACTAGTGTGGTTGCTTAGTAAATTGCAAAACAGAAAGAACAAAAACATGAGTAAGAAGATGGGTGTGGGTTATTAGGGAAGTGGAGCAAGTGCTGAGTGGGACAAGAATAGGTGCCTTGCAATAGAGGAGGCACATGGGTACCCCACATTATAGTTGAGTAGTAGTAATTGGGACGATGTGTGTGTGTGTGTGTGTATGTGTGTGTATGTATCAAATCATGTCCATGACTATATAGGTTACTGGTGGAAAATAAAGTGGGAAGCAATGATATTGAGATTCAAGGATAGATTTTAAAAGTGGATCCAAGGAGAGGAGAAGGTTAACTTGTAGCACAAAAGAGGATGAAATAGGTCAATTCTGCTCCCAAATGATTACAGCAGCTGAACAGTGCCATACTTAGAGGAGTGATAGAAGGATGGGTATTAGGAAGACAAGAGATGGAGAAGGCCTGATGGGAACAGAGTCCAGTGACTATATTAAATATAAACATAATGAACACACACACAAACACCAGTGTATTAGCGATCAGTTCAAGATTATAAATTTCTTGCATAAGACCCATGACAAAACATTTCAAAGGATGGTGGTGTTAGTGGTTGTGGTCATCTCCAAGTAAATTTTCAAGTCATTTAAGTAAACTGGCCATCTCCTAGTCACTTAAGCAACCTGGGAATTGGGTCACTCAATCGGATCATCTCCAAATCATTTAAACTGGTCATCTCCGGGTGGTTCAAAAAAACTGCTCACGTCTAGGTTACTTAAATAAACTGACCATTTCCTGGTAACTTAAACTGGTTATCCCTCCACTTCACAAACTGGCCAACTCAAAGTCACATGAACAGACTATGAGGTCACTTAAACAAACGGGTCATCTTGAGGTCACTTAATCAAACTGACCAACTTCATATCACTTAAGCTGGTCATCTCTCACTTATTTAAACAAACTAGTCACCCCTCCAGCTCACAAATTGGTCACCTCTACGTCACTTGAACAAACTGGCCATCTCCAGTCACTTCAACAAACTTCAAGTCACTTTACCTTAACCCATTCGCATTCTGGTTTGTCAAATGTAATGCTTATTTATTCACAGTTTTGAATTAATAATACATTTTGTAGCTTCAAGATTTCAAT
>NC_068997.1:4932749-4965256 GCF_001194135.2 Octopus bimaculoides
GATTGTTTTTTGTTTTTTTCAGACAGTGAGTTAGAAATGCGGACAAATATAGACAAATATATACATAGGCAGACAGGCAGAAAGGTAGGTAAGTAAGGAGCTAGATAGAAAAACATTTTTTTAAATTCTTTTTCTAACCACAGTCACTGCTTAGCTGATCATGTGTCCTACTACTTGTTTCACTCGGGTACATATTTTAGCAATCTCTATTCAATAAACCACTAAGTTACAAGACAAAAAATGGGGCATGACATACACAAAACACCAATTTTAACAGGGTGTAGAAACCAAGTCAAAGTAGGCATTGGAGCATGATACAAACTTCAAACTTATCAGATTCTGCTGAATCATACAACCCATGCCAGCATGGAAAATAAATGTTAAACGATGAGGATGATCTATATTATATATATCATCATCATCATTTAGCAGCCGTTTTCCATGCTGGCATGGGTAAGACGGTGCGACTGGAACTGATACATTGGAGAGCTGCAACAGGCTCCAGTCTGTTTTGGGTTGGTTTCTACAGCTGGATGCCCTTCCTAATGTCATCCAATATATATAAATATATATATCAAATGAGCATAGGCATGGCTCTGTGGTTAAGAAATTCATTTTGCAAACACACAGTTTCAGGTTTAGCCCCAGTGCACAGCACATTGAACAAGTGTCTTCTACTATAGCCCTGGGCCAGCCAAATCCTTGTGAGAGGTTTTGACTGACAGAAACTGAAAGCAGTCCATTTATATGTGTGTACATGAGACAGAAAGAGAGAGAGAGAGAGAGTGTGTGTGTGTGTGTGTACATGCACATGTGTGTATATGCATGAGTGTTCATATCTCCTTGTCTTTATATTGTGCATTACATGTAAACAAATGTCGCTCATACAAGCAGTGTCATTTGTTTGTAATATTCCAAGAAGAGTATACCTAACCATTTGTGCTGTTCGTGTTTACAGGATCAGGAGAAATACAACAATTTTGCTTGGAAGTAAGTGAGGGTTGATGACAGGGAGAGCATTTAACAGTAGAAAATCTGCCTCAACAAATTCTGTCTGACCCAGGCAAGCATGGAAAGGTAGGCATTCAAACAACAATGATGGCATTATATATATATATATATATATAGAGAGAGAGAGAGAGAGAGAGAGGAAAAGATAGGAAAAAGAGAGAGCAAAAGAGAGATGGGAAATAATGAAGAGAAAGCAAACCAGTAGAAACAGGTTTTGTATTTTCTTTTTCATTGCATTGCTTGCATCATCCTTATTATCATTAGTAGTAGTAGTAGTAGTAGTAGTAGTAGGAGAGGAGCTCAAAGTGACACAAAAGTCACCTTAAAAAAAAAAAAAAAGACTATCGCAGTCCTGTATCCTGAAACAGAGAAGTTCCAGGGATTAAAGGGATTATTGTTCTTGTCTTTTATTTTTATCTTTTTATATTTGCACAGCGAAGGAAGAGAGAAAGAAGGAAAGAAAGAGAGCAAGTGAGAAGCCGAACAGCGACAATAACAACAACAACAAGAACTGCATGGAAAGTCTCTGTTCATTTTTTCACAATTTGAATCACATCATCATGGTGCATCTGGTGTTGGATTCCAACTCTCTGAGGACTGTACTTTACACTGGAACCCTGCAAGTAGAGAAGAAAAAGTACAGGCATCTTGGTTAGTTCTTTACAGCCGGGATTGATTAAAACAAATTCAGCAGAGTCTTTAGAATGTGAGATAGAATGCCTAATGGTATTTGATCTGATTCTAAGCATGCTCTGTGTTCAAATCCTGCCAAAGTCGACTTTGCCTTTGATCCTTTCAGGGGTTGATAGAAAAAAGTAACCAGAACTTCGGACTAGTGTCTTCTACTACAGCTCTGGGCTGACTAATTGCTTTGTGAGTAAATTTTGTATATGGAAACTGCGTGGAAACCCATTGTATATATGTGCATGTGTGTGTGTGCGTGTCTGCATTTGTTCCTCCATCACCACCACTATTTGACAATTGGTTCTTGTTTACCTATATTCCCATAACTTAGCAGTTCAGCAAAAGAACTGATAAAATAAGTACTAGACTTGAAAATAATAAAGTATGTACTGAGGACAATCTGTTTAACTGAAACCATTGAAGGCAGTGCCCCAGCATGGCCACAGCCCAATTACTGAAACAAGTAAATGATAAATCCAAGGTAGCAGACTGGCTGAAAGTGTGAGCAGGTCAGGAAAGATACCTTGTGGTATTGATACTCTTTGCATCCAAACACAAACACTATAAAACCCCTATGGTGCCAAGGTGTATCAGCCCACAACTGTGGCCTTTCCTGATGTATATATTGATGGCAGGGAGAAGGCTCTGGCCTGCACCTACATGTGTAGTTGCGCAATCAAACATGAGTGACAAGCCCCTTAAGTAGTTGTGGTGACTGACACCTCTCATTCACAATATCTTCATTCTACCAATGAGAAAGACTGAATGCAGTCACACTCAACCTGCGGGAAGTAACACATATCTCACACAAATCACACCTAAGTGTTAACAACAGAAAAAGACAAACACACTAGATAATGTGGTCCTGTATACTTTTAAGACAGAATGGTCATGGCTAGAATGCATCTGAATCGTAGATTTACTGGATCAGAGACTAATGTGTTCATATTCTGTGAAACCTCCAAAGAGAGTGGAGGAAGAAATTTGTAAACTGATGAGTTTCACCAGCTGAAGCATTTTAAAGTTGTTTAACCCTAAATTTAAAGTTGTTTAGCCCTAGGTAAATACTGATTGAGTAGACTTGCAACCAAAGATAATCCGATTTCGATGTTTCTAGGATTTATTATTCAATGTGTATTTTCCTTATTTAAGAAGGCAAAGTGTGATTTGATGTAAAATGAAAATGATGATGTGATGTATAAAATGGATTGTGTGCAGACTCACAGTTTTTGTTAGACTGAAGCATACATAGTTATGTCCCTTGTTGAAGGTGACAGAACAACTCATGGTGTCCAGAGATAAGTCTAAAGGATTAATCCTCTTTTACTCAGATTGCCAAATGAAACAGGAGAATCCTAGGAAACTAATGATGGTGTATGTTGGAAAATAGTATTTTATTATGGGGAACGAGAAGAGGAGCGAGGGTTTTTGTTGGGCATTTGATATCATTTCAATGAAGAATCCAGTCAAAAATGTTAGACATCTCCTATTAACTGATTCCAAGACAAAATTATTTATTTCACTTGATAAATGACAGGGCTTGCTTATCGTACATCAAATATAAACATAAAGAGTAAAAGACAACAGGTGATGACTTACCCATACTAAAGCATATTTGAATGTATTAACCAAGGATCTGTGGATGGAGTGACACTGCAACAACAAAAACAAAATGTAATAAAAATAACATGAAAATTCCTCAAAATAGGAACATTTTACATCACTAGCTCTGTTTTTTAAAATAACAAAGGTGGAGTGCTTCCATATGGCCGCAAATGAGTTAACAGAATAAGCTTTGGTCAATGTCCAGCAGGATATACTCTCCATCAACCAGAAGGTATAGAATAGAGTTAAAAAAACTAAACATAGTATATATATATATATATATATATATATAATACAAAAATGTTGATAGTGACTTCGAAGTTTGGGCCAGGTAAGCCATCGTGAGGTGGGTCACTCTATACAAAAGTACAGAGTAACCATCAGATTATTTTTCATATAACTGAACATAAAAACTAACATCTATATATATATATATATATATATATATATATACACACACACATATATATATATACACACACATACATATATAGTTCAAATTTACAGAAAACAAAAGACAAATACAGGTGATGGAAGAAAAAGCAAGTATATATATATAAATCTCTGTGCATGCACACACACACACATGCAGCTAGCCATTTCTTGCGAATGGTATGGCTTGGTAATGTGCACTGTGATTTTGCTAATTGCATTAAGAGTCACAGTAATTGCGAGCATACATAGATGCCTTCTCAGCTTTTCACAACTGACTCAGCATATTCAGGATGTGACAGATGGAGGGTGAGGGCTGCACCAACATCTTTGCTGGTACTCATTTTTAACTGAGAAGACCAAAAAAAACTGTAAAATGAAGAGCCTTCCTCAAGGATGCAAGACACTGCATGGTTCAGGAACTGAACCCACAACCTTGTGCATGAGTCAAGCACTAGAACCACTAAGCCACATGCCTTGATATAGACAGACAGGCAAATATAACTGTATATCTAAATGTTTTATGGAATCAGTCTCTTTTGGTTTGGGTCACGAATACAGTCAATGGCATGAAACCTTTGGGTAAGAGAAAATAGTCTACACATTCCTAAAATAGTCATGCACTGAGGACTTTTCTGTTTTGATACAAAAACATATATAGATATATAGATATATATATATATATATATATATATATACACACACATATATATAATAATAACATAGATTTAATCAAAAGATTAAATGTGGTATTTATTCATGTAGTGAGAACACTACATAAAATGTACTATGAAAATGTAAAGGAGTACGTTTTCATTGTACATTTTATGTAGTGTTCTCACTACATGAATAAATGAAGTTTGTACGAAACGTACGTACTGCTATAACCTATTGAATTTTTGTTGCTTTTCTTCAAATATATATATATATATATATATATATATATATATATATATATACGTACACACACATTGATAAATAATTTGAGAACACTAGTAGTGGGTGATGTTATTTAACACCAGGTCAACCCAAATTCAACAGAACTGTGATCAAAGATGCTCTGGCCATGACCATGCCATCCTATCTTTTATTCAGAGATTGTACAACTAAATTACATTATTCAATGTGACTCTTTTGTTTTTAAATGGTAGTATGTAACAAGAGGGAGAGTCAACTGCTATTACTCGCAGATCATACAACCATATAAAAGCTCTCCCATTGGCTCGTAGAGGGTGTCCCAGGCTGGTTTAACCAGTTGTGATCAATACAGGTCAATATTATCAACAGATAACATAAGTTTATGCTTTTGTTTTGCAGAAACAGGAGGTACAGTGACTTACATCAATTTATCCATGTTTCTGTGAATATAATGGTTTCTTTGTTAAGTAATCATCATCAACATTTAACATCCATTTTCCATGCTGGCATGGGTTGGATGGCTTGACAGCAACTGGCAAGGCCAGGGGCCACACTAGGTTCCATAATCTGTTTTGTCTTGGTTTCTAGGGCAGGATGCCTGCCCTAACTCCAACCAATCCATAAAGTGTACTGAGTGCTTTTTATGTAACACCATCACCAGCGCTTTTTACATGGCACCAGCACCAATACTTTTTATGTGGCACCAGCACCCACACTGATGCTTTTTACGTGGCACCTTCGTTTTCGGATCTCCATCTTAAGCAATTTTTTTACAGATCTGTTACTTTCCTATCTCCAATTAATTTTATATCAATTAATTAATGTCATATCTAATTCAATTAATGTTATATTTAATTAGTATCCCTAATTAATTGTATGTCAAAGCCAAACTAAAGTCGGAGATTCAATATATTGTCCAATTTAACACACCCACACCTTTAGCAGATTCCACTGCAACTAAAAGTATTTGAGTCAGGTCTCCAGTCTTAGAATAATTTCAAGGCACCAGTCTTGACGCCCATAAAAAAAAAATCATTGTATTGAATTAAATACAAATCATGTAACACCTTTTCTCCTTTCTTTCATATAACAGAAGATAGGCATGGTTGTGTGGTAAGAAGTTTGCTTCTCAACCACATGGTTCCAGGTTCAGTCCACTGCATGGTAACATAGGCAAGTGTCTTCTACTATAGCCTAAGGCCAACCAAAGCTTGTGAGCAGATTTAGTAGATGGAAACTGAAAGAAGCCGTGAAGGGCATCCAGCCATAGAAACCATGCCACAACAGACGGAGTCTGGACAGTTCCCAGCTAGCCAGCACCATGTCAAGCCGGCCAACCCATGCTATCATGGAGAGGAGATGATGATGGTGTGTGTGTGTGTGTGTCTGTCTCTGTGCTTGTTCACCACCACCACCACCACCACCACTTGACAATCAGTGTCAGTGTGTTTTTGTCCCCGTAACTTAGCAGTTCAGCAAAAGGGACATAAGTACCAGATTTAAAAATAAAATAAGTACTGGGGTTGATTAGTTCAATAAAATTCCTCAAGGTGGTGCCCCAGCATGGCTGCAGTCTAATGACTGAAACAAGATAACAGATAATTCTCTACATACCACATGTTCAACAAGGCAACCTTTTCTTAATATCAAGCCTCCATCGAAATCAGGACTTTCTGAAATATAAATAATACATGAATAAACAAATAGGATATAAGTAGTAACAGCCACTGTTAATGTCATTTCATTTTCTGGATGGAAATCTTTAGAAAGGAATGATTGTCACAACTTCTCGCTTCCTTGGTAACTAGTGTAATTAGATAACAAAATTGTTGTTGGTGGTGTTGTTTTAGCCACAACTTGACCCTGAGAAAAGGCCAGTGTGAATGTTGGTGTTATGTAAAAAGTACTGGTGCCGGTACCACCTAAAAGGCACAGGTGATGACGTCACATAAAAAGCACCCAGTACACTCTGTGGAGTAGTTGGCATTAGGAAGGGCATCCAGATGTAGAACCCAAACCAAAACAGACTATGGGATCTGGTGCAGCCCCTGGCCTAGCCAGTTCCTGTCAAACTGTCCAACCTATGCCAGCATGGAAAACAGACAATAAATGATAATGACAATGATGATGATGATGATGATGATGATGATGATGATGATAACAGAGGTTATAGGAGAAGCAGCATAGAAGAGGCTAAGGCAAAGGTGGTGTGTCACTGACTGAACAGGAACAGAGGGCGTTGAAGTTGCAGTACAGGAGAGGCCAACAAAAGAACCAAAACACATCTGTAAGTCAATGGTAGTAGTACTGTGTTGGTGAAACAGAGTCTTTGCTAATAAGTCTTTTTTCAGATGCAATCCAGAACATATGAGTAAACGCTACTGCTGTCATCATCACAATCGTCATAAACAACACAACTTCTAAGTTTTCAACGAATACCAACATCCCTTCCACACATGTCGCTTGTTTAAAACAAAAACAAAAGCAAAGAAAACGAGGAACAAGTACTACAGTACTTACCTCCCCTCTTTTTCGTATAAACTCGAACTAAGGCCAGATGTTCCCAAAGACACTCCAGTAAATAGTCAAGATTTAACTTCATATTACAGCTGGAATAGAATGGAACAGAAAGGTGACAGTTGAATGTAGTAGATGTAATAACATAGGAGTGTAGAGACTGTGAGGAGAAAGAAGTAGAGATGAGAGGGTACAGGTGTCTGTAAAGAAAGAGGAGAGAAGGGTAACAGGAGTGACAACAGAAAAAAGGGAGAGGAAGAGGGAAAGAGAAAGCAAAATAGAGGGTAAGTTAAGGGTAATTTTGGAAAGTGAGAGTATAACTGGATATGTATGTGCATGTGAGAGTGAAAGAGACAGACAGACATATACATGCATATATACATATTCACATACACACACACACACATATATATATACATGCACATACATATATACACACACATATATATAAAAACTTGGCTGATGACCTTCTGCACCTGCAGGTGAATCTTAAAGCAGGAAGAGACTGAGTCAACCAAAATAATAAAATATTATCAATCTCTACTGTGGTACTGAGTACTTTTTCTTTTGTCATCATCATCATCCATTACATCCGTTTCCAACAGTCAACACTATACAAACATGCACATACACAAATACATATATATGTACACACTACAGGTGTGTGTGCGTGTGTGCGCACACATGCACGCATGCATGTGTGTATATGTGTGTATCTCCAACATTTCTAGATGAATTAACAAACTAAGAAATGATATGTACGTTTCTTTCTTACCTGACCACAACTGTGTAAGGCTTATGAGCAAGTCGATCAACCTCTTCAATTGATATTTGATCAATTTTGTTATAGACCTGTCAAATATTATTCACAAGAAACATTAAAATGAGTATTGCATGTATGTACATATGTACATACCTACATATGTATGTGTGTGTGTTTTGTATACATTTTATCTTGCATATATACAGATGTTCATAGGCTTGAATGAATGTGTATTGTATGTGTACATTTTACCCTGACTATTATATAATGCATAAACGGAGCCTGAAAGATTGCTTTAAGATACATGGTGTATTTTATAAACATGCCTTTCAAGTATCATATAGCATGAAACTATTAGTAACTCTTTCAGTTGTGTATATAATTTGATGTGTGTGTGTATGCATTGCACCTGCATATATTTGCCCTGGCTATTCTATCCCTCATATACACACACACATATATGAGAGAAGAGGTTAGCAAGGAAATAAGATGTTTTGGTACTTGTGTTTTGTCAGATCATTAGTAATTGATTTTAATTTGGTTAACACTATTTATTCAACTCTCAAAAAAAATCAGATGTCATCATCACGTGTGTGTGTGTGTGTGTGTGTGTGTGTGTGTGAGATATTTTGAAGTGGTTAAAAGTGGTGTCCCATTGCAATCCTGTTGAGAAAAGTATTTTTATCATATTCATAGAGTTCTCTCTCTCTCTCTGTTTTTACATGCTCATATACACACAGATCTCTATGAATATGATGAATACTTTTCTCAACAAGATTGTAGTGGGACACCATTTTTAACCACCCCAAACTGAGAAAATAATCCACTGTTAGAGAAAACAAATGGATCATAAGAAGTCCACAAGTGTCTAGTTAAGGATGGAAGAAATAAGCAGAGATATCAAAGACACTAAAAGTGAGAAGAGATAAGAGGGCTGAGCAGAGCTATGAAAATATGTTAACAGAGCAGCTCGTGAATTCTTGCTCACAAGTGAAAACTGAGAACAGCAGCAAAAAAGTTTGGGTAATTTTGTTCTAATTCCATTTGCTCCAACAGATTTGTGAACTGATAAATTTTGGCAAGAAAAGTCAAAACAAGAGTTGTATTTTACTTCAATATAGGAATAGATAAGATGATCATGGTTGGAACACTTGATTATAAGTGTCTACTGGATTGGGGTTGACCTGGGGCTAAACTTGGTTATGAAAATAAAAACATTTAAAAATTACAAGGTCATAACCAATGTAAACAAAGTTGTTGACAGCTGGATTGTACACAGGACCTTCCAGTTCCCAGAACTTCTTGACTATTCAACTATACTGCACTTGCAATTACTAATACTATATAGCTTTAAAAGGAAAATGAAATTCTCCTAAATGATTAATAACATTCTATCTGAAAATTCCTGTCCACACCCAGCTCATTCAGGAGAAAATAAACCTACAGTTTGTTTAAGATCTTATGTGGAAGTGCTTAGAATGTATTCTCTAAACAAAAAAATAAACCCAACTTTCTATAATATGAGATAAAATAGACTCTGAACATAAAAAGTATATTTGCTGTAAAATATGTGTTTGTACCTGTGTGTGTGTGTGTAGAACATATATACTTACATACAAACACGGCATATATATACGGTTTCCTAGGATGACATCAACTAATTCATCTGAATTACAATCTTCTCTGAAAAGAACTTCACAATTAAATATTTCTGGAATGTCGTTAAAGAAGGAAAGAAATTCATGACTCTACGATCATAAACCGAATACCCGAAATACTACACTACATGCCTTCTCTGCTCCAGGGAAAAACAACTGCAGTTTTAGAAGGTTGCACATGGGAGATCATTAGAGATTATGAAGGCTGGCATTTGTAGCAACTTTGAGGGTTTGAACAGTGTCTCTTCAAATGTAAACTTTCCTTATATATGTGCAATAAATACACACATATATAAACGTATATACACACACACTCAATGAAGTTTGATGGCACTAACTTTCTTCTGGCCTGAGTAGGCCAGAGTACTGTTGAGTTTGCAAGTGTTAATAAGTAGACATTATTTTCTGATCAAAACTGACCAAGAGTTAAACAACATTTATAAATAATGACAGATTCAAAATATCTTACATATTAAAACTGAAAATGTGTGTGTGTGTGTATGTATCGGTATGTCCCCGTTTTGTGCCAAAACAGCTCAACCGATTTTTCTTAAACTTCACATGCACATTGCTTATGTGTCTGGGGAGGTTTTAAGTATAACGAGGAATAATATTTGGGTGTGGGTGAATAGATGGAGTAACTATAACTCTCATCTCAAGTTTGCATATGCGTATGTGTGTTTGAAGGTATGTGAGCGAATGTTACTAATGGGCAAAAATAACACCCTCTTGCAGGTAAACGAAGTGAGGAACCATAGTTCGGCACGGGTAAACAGGGGGAGGAACCACAGTCTGGCGCAGGTAAACGGTGGGAGTAACTATGACTCTCAGCTTATGTTTGCATATGCATGAGTATGTAGGTGGGTGTGTGGGCGGATGTTAGAAATGGGCAACAATTACACCCTCTTGCAGGTAAACGGAGTGAGGAACCATATTTCGGCGCAGGTAAACGGCGAGTAGCCATAGCTCTCAGTTCAAGTTTGGGTATGTGTGTGTATGTAGGTGTTTGAGGGTGTGTAGGCGAATGTTACTAATGGTAAAAATTTCCACCACCTTGCAGGTAAATGGCATGAGGAAGCGCATTACAGCGTGGGTAAACGGCGGGAGTAACTAGCAGTCCCAGGCCTAGAAGTCCACAATGGAGATCTAGATTGGATTTTGCCAAAGAGCCATTTTGGCTTCTAAAAACGTTGCAGCCAGTGCAATCAAGAACAGCCTCTTACTGCATTTGCCTGGGGATGTGAAAGTCTATAAATCAGTAGACACCATTCCCAATCAGGATGAGGTTGTTGATTAACCCACTGAATTTTTGAATTCCTTGGAGCCTTCAGGTGTACCTCCACATATTCTTACTCTTAAAGTAGGTAGCCCTGTTATGCTGATAAGGAATTTAAATCCACCGACATTGTGCAACGGTACACGCCTTGTTATCACAAAATTACTTCCCAATGTCATTGAAGCAACGATGATGGCCATCTGCGGTAAAGGTCAAGATGTCTTCATACCGCGAATACCCCTTCTGCCTTCGGCTGCTGACTTAACGTTCACATTCCGCAGAGTACAGTTTCCAATTCAACTCAGTTACATCATGTCCATTAATAAGTCCCAGGGGCAGTTGCTGTCTGTTATTGGACTTTACTTAGCCAAACCATACTTTTCACATGATCAACTGTACGTTGGCTGCTCAAGAGTGGGTTATAGGAACAGTTTACATGCCTTCAACCCCCAGGGGAAAAGTAAAAATGTTGTTTATAAGGAAGTTTTGTAGACTTGCTGTACTGACACCATATTTCAGTCCTACATTATTGCTGATACAATTTTTGTTGCTTTATTTTTTCACTTGATTGTTATCATAATATTACACATGCAGTTCCCTTTAAGAGTTACTTAGGTGTCAGTCTTGCCATAAAGTGTGAAAGGTGTTTAAGGGAGCGGGGGTGTTAATCACTTTATTAGTTTCAGAGCCTTTCCAAACTAACAAACCCAGGCAACGCCGGGTACGCCTGCTAGTAAAAATAACAGAAGAATATTGTAATAAACTTGAGATCATTAATTAAGGAGTATTAGAAGTAATAACATTTTTTTTCCGATAATATATTTTAAAAAAAGGATACTATATTCATGCAAAATTAATTGCACCATTTTTTCGTTGATTTTTGTTAGAGGCACTGTAGAGTTGAAAGAAATACCACCACCTTTCTTTTGCTGAAAATATAATGGAAAACAAAAATTTAGCATATCGTCATTGTTTTAACATCTCCGCTTTTCCGTTTTAGCATGGATCAGACAGATTTCAGTGAGGCAGATTTTCTATGGCCAGATAACCTTCCGGTCATCAATATTCACTTATTTCCTTGCTCAAACATGTACTTACAGAAGACCGACAACAAAGGAAACCAATTGCATGATGGCAACACTTGTTTACAACTATCACATGAAGTCAAAACAAAGAGACATAACACATAAATATGAGGTCTGATTAATAAGTATCCGGACTGTTGCCATAGTAACAAAGTTAAAGCATGCAGTATGAAGCTGCTTGGCACAGATTGATCTTGAACTCTGCTGTGCATGCACACTAAGGACCAAAATCGTGTTACACGGTGTAATTGACTGTGAAGAAAAATAACTAAACATTGCAAGATATTTCCCACTGTGCCCCACTGATTCTATCACCCACTTCACGTGTAATCAATAAAATACTGATGATGGTGATGATGATGATTGCATCAATAGGCACTATGTCTCTAATCTATCAGTAAACTGTAGCTCATCTATTGTGACATTAATGAGTCTTTCAAGAAATACTAAAGAAACAAAGAATTCAGCACAACAGAGAAAATGGTAATGTGGCACTTACTTTGAAATATATATTAGGTTTCTTTCGGTTCAATCGGATTCCTACAGACTCAAGTTCATTTTCTAGAAGTTCCCTGCATAAAAACAAATTAACATATACATGAAAAAAGTAGTCATTAGAAATGGTGGAAGAAGAGGTGGAAGGAAATAAAGAGAAGGTGGGATGAGGAGGAAGGTGGCGATGGTGATGGTGATGACAATGAGGATGATGATGATGATGCTGTTTTCACATACATTTCACATACTCATTTATTTTTGTTTCATTTGTCATGAAAAACAAGCACATGGCACTGAAAACATGTAGTGCTTCTAATCTTCATATTTACATGTATAATCAATATTTAGTTGTGTCAAAGGATCAATGAAAAGATGGCAGTTCATGCATGGTCATGTGAAAAGAGTCAATGAAAAGCTGACATTTCAGGTCTGCTGTGTGGTGTTATGTGGGTTAATAATGAAACAGTACCAAGAGATGTACATATAGACACAAATGCATATTATAGGTAGTAATATGACAAGACAAGGGAATAAAATAGCAAAGAAGATATGAAGATATAGCAAAATGAATCTTGTTAAAGTTTTAATGCTAAACCATACATGTGAAGAAGGTGAAAGAGAACAGACATATACAGGAAATAAGAAGGATAATAGATAGATCACATGTATATATGTTGTATTGATTGTGTAGGTTGTTGGTTGGTCGTTTGGTCAGTTGCTTGCTTGCTTGATGGATGGATGGTGTGTCTATGTAAAGGTTATTCTGGAAAAATTGCCTATCTCCTATTTATCCCTCCCTCACACTTCTCTCTCTGTATGTGTCTACCTGCCTCTATCTCTCCTCTTTATATGTACAATTTAACATTAAAACTTACTTTGTCGTAACTACATTTACATACAAACATCTAATACACACAATACAAACATGTTATTTGAAGTATTGGCTTCAAAGTGTGGCACATGGCCAGTAATTTCGAGGGAGGAGTAAATCAATTATATTGATCCCCGTGTTCCCTTGGTACTTATTTTATCAACTCCGAAAGGATGAAAGGTAAAGTCAACCTTGGTGGAATTTGAACTCAGACCATGAAAACTGACAAAATGCTGCTTAGCATTTTGCCCACATGCTAACAATTCTGCCAGCTCACTGCCTTATGTAGTTTGAAATATACCAACAAATTACACACACATATAATTTTTACCTTTGAATATCTCCTTTGGTAGCATCCAACATTATGACAACAAGATCTGCTGTCCTGGCAACAGCAATTACCTGTCGACCTCGACCTCTACCTGCATAGGTGACACACAAGCAGAAACAAAAATAATGAATTAATTTACATTAAAAACTAATTTACACACACACAAAAACATACACATATAGAGGTCACGAATATATAACATTATAGTTAATCACCAATTGATTGATACTTTTGTTGATTAGAAATAATCAAATGCAAAAAGAAACCTGATGTCTGTGACACAATAGGAAATATCAATTAAAAATAATTATTATTTAGCATTTAAACTGGCCATATCCGGCTGAGATAATCTATCTGTTTTATGCTCAAACTGCCCAACTCTGCTGGAGCATCACCTTTTAGTCAAACAAATCGACTCCAGAACTTATTCTTTGTAAGCCCGGTACTTATTCTAAGAGTCACTTTTGCCAAACTGCTAAACACACCAACATCGGTTAACATCGGTGGAGTACAAACACAGACACTCAAATATATATATATATATATATATTCACGGGCTTCTTTCAGTTTCCATCTACCAAATCCATTCATGAGGCTTTGGTTGGGGACATGTGCACTAGTCTCTCTTCCCTGAATAAACCATGAAAAATATTAATTATCTCTCTCCTACTGATTTCATCAATTCTACCAGCCCTGCCACCGTAAGCTTAAAATCAGTGGCTAACCTCAATCAAACCTATTCAGAGTCAAAACAAAAATTTCTACATCCTCTCACAGACCATAATTTCTCTAGCAGTACCACAATTGATAACAAAGATGTGACAATATACCAGCATATCCTCTCACAGACTACATTTTTTTACTAGTGGTACCACAAATGGTCAAGCAAACACAGCAACAAAACAACAACATACCTTGTGCGGCTCCTTCAATAATACCAGGTAAATCTAAAAGTTGGATATTTGCTCCATTGTACTGAAAATAAAGAGTTTTACAATTTAATGCACCAACTTAGACATTACAGCTTATATTGCTTGAAGCGTTACATTGTGGAAATTTGGCAGGAAAAGTAAAACACCTGAATGAAGAAGATACAAAGGAATCTCTATAAAGTCATTCGACCTGCTAGAAATAACAGTCAAATCTCTCTCAAGTTTAGGTTTATCTTCTTAAATAAGGATGCATTGGATAATGTAGGCCCAGAAATATTGTCTGAATAACAGATGTGATGATCTTTACTGGAATACCTTTGATTTTAGGTCTGCTGAATTAAGACTCACTTGGGGTTAAACAATATATTTGGTTTCAATCCTGTTAAAACACATTCCATACCTGTGCAGGTGGGACAAGTATTTGTAGCAGAATGACAGTTTTTACACTTGATTGCTGTTCCTACTTCTAATCAATCATCTGTAACCAGAAAAGGTCAGTGCTGCTCTACACACTGAGGCAAACAAGGCAATAGCTCAGAGCAGTTAAATCTGAGGGGTACCACACAAATTCTGAACAACTTATACAAAATTTCTTCAGGCATGATTATGTGGTAAGAAGCTTGCTTCCCAACCACATGGTTCTGGGTTCAGTCCCACTGTGTGGCACTTTAGGCATGTGTCTTCTACAATAGCCTTGGGGTGACCAAAGCCTTGTGAGTGGATCTGGTAGACGGAAACTGCAAGAAACCCATCGTATATATGTATTAAATGATGATGATGATGATGATGTGCCTTTGTATCTAAGTTTGTCCCCCCACCCACTGCTTGGCAACCAGTGCTGGTATCTTTATGCCCCTGTAACTTAATGGTTTGGCAAAAGAGACATAGATGAAGTACCAGGCTGAAAAAGAAAATAAGCATGGCCAGTCTAATGACTGAAACAAGTAAAAGATAAAATTGTAAACTTAGTAACTGAGAAGGCAGGTAAGGTGGAACCAAGGAAGAAAGAGTAGAGGGTGAGGTACAGTGGTGGGCGTGCAACAAAGAAAACTAGGGGGGCCTTGAACTGTGATGAGCTGTCACATTATTTGCCATGAAACATTTCAAATTTCATCAGAGAACACATTTTCTCATTGACATGATGAGAGTTCCACAACTTTTGCTGAATAACCTGCATAGATGATTTGTTTATAGTGATCAAACGTCTGTGTTGCACATTAGCTTACACGCTCCATCAAATCAACAATGTCAGTATAGGTGCATGCTGTGCTACATGCCAGACATCAAGTTATCTCGTTAATATACATTTGTAAGTTGGTTTAAAGAGGATGATGGCTGGAGGAATTTGTAGAAAAAATATTGGAAAAGGAGGTATACATTTTAGGACCAGCCTAGACCTCTGAATACTTTGGCACCAGACTTTACCATAATCTAGAGCAGTGGTTCTCAACCAGGATCCATACAAGATTTTGCTTTTAAAATTTATCGGTAATAAATTGGTTATATATTTCTACAATACACAAAATATTTTAACAATTTCTTTTTATACAATTCCTAATAATATTCAATTATAAAAATATATAATTTTTCTTTAAACATTGAATGGCTATAGGGGTCCAGCCAAGTAAAATAAGAATCAAAAGGGTCCACAGGCAAAAAATGGCTGAGAAACACTGACCTAGAGAAATTAACCTCTTTTTATCGTTGGTTACACAAACTAAAATAAGCAGAGATGTGTGTTTTGCTCAAATACAATACAGTGGTTTTTCCACCCAGCACTCATTATCCATATCAGAGGAATGCTTGGTCAGCCTGTTGTTTAGCCCTAGGCCAGTTGCGATCTGCAGATCTTAACTCAGAGATGTTTTAATTCTGACCTTGTTTTTTCAAACATAATACATCTAAGACTGCATTATCTTAAAAATGTTGTAGGCAAGAGAATTAACAGAAAGGACAAAAATGCATTACAATACATTTGTTGTTAGCCCATTAAGGATCTAAATTATGGTTAAGGGTTGCTTGGAAAGTTACTCAAGTAGACAAACAGTCTTTCCAACAATGGGAAGGGGCAAGCTCTTGCTTGTATCCTCTGATGTACTAAAACTAGAATCATATCACTGGTAGGTCTGAGCATTTTGTGAAAAGGCCAGCACTGACTAGCATCAATACTGGCTCAACAAGTTGATGTGTTATGAGACATTAGTAAAATGTGCTAAGGAAGGACAGAAATAAACTGATTGTGGGTTGTCAAAAGATATGTTTAACTTACCTCAATAACACCAGGAATACATGTCAATGTGGTGAATTCATAGGAAGCAGATTCACTGTGAGTTTTGGTTAAAATATTTAGAATTGTTGACTGGATGAGAGGTTAAAAAAAAAAAAAGAATCAAATGCAAGAGTTATCACAGGAAGAACAAACAACAATGTTAATGGTTTCAAATTTTTGACAAAGTCAGCAATTTTTTGGGGAGAAAGGGATAAATTGATTACATCAAACCCAGTGTTTGACCGGTATTTATTTCACTGACCCCAAAAGGATGAAAGCAAAGTTGACCTTGGTGGAATTTGAAGTCAGAATGTAGAGACAGACAAAATGCTGCCAAGAATTCTGTCCGGCATGTTGACAACTTTGCCAGCTTGCCACCTTAATAATAATAATAATGATTTAAAATTTTGGCACAAGGCCAGCAATTTCAAGGGAAGGAGATTAAGTCGATCACATCAATCCCAATGTTCAACTTGTACTTATTTTATCAACCACGAAAGAATGAAAGGTAAATAATAATAATTATAGTAATAATAATCCTTTCTACTAAAGGCACAAGGCCTGAAATTTGGGAGAAAGGGACTAGTTGATTAATTGATCCCGAAAGGATGAAAGGCAAAGTTGATCTCAGCAGAATTTGAACTCAGAACATAAGGACGGGAAAAATGTTGCTAAGCATTTTGCCTAGTGTGCTAACAATTCTATCACCTCACTGCCTTAATAATAATAATAATAATAATAATAATAATAATAATAAATGAAATACCAACTGAGATGAAGTGATATAAACATTCAGTACACCCACAACTGTGGCAAGCTGTGAAAGGGAGAGTAAGTCACCCCTTCCATCCGTAGACTGGGGTGACACTTTGGGCAAGTGCTAGCAACCCCTTAGCCTCCCATCTCAGGATACAATGAAGGTGTTGGTAGCAAGAAATTGGATAACTGACACAGCGGAGGAAACCTAGACCAACTGTTTGAAGGTTATTGCAATAAAGCAGAAGATAAGTACATCCAGTCATCTTGTGTGGGGCCTACTGTGAGGCCTCTTCCAGTCTGCAGCTGCTGCATCGAATGAGGGTAAAAGCCCCGGTAGGGTAAGCTAGCTGTGGCAAAAGAAATTGGATGGTGATCAAAATTAAAAGAAAGACTGGAAATAGATTCTTTCCTCTTTGACTGAGACATTATCAACTTCTTCAAGTTCTATTTGGAGAGGATGGCAAAGGTGGAGTTGTAGGAACTACCCTACAGTAAATTTACTGAAATTTGAGAGTAGGAAGTATGGTCAATATCAACATTACTATACAAATATCTCTATCAGAAATCCCAACAAAGCTACCTTTTAATTTTTACTTGTTTCAGTCATGGCACTGAGGCCATGCTTGGGCATTGCATTGAAGGGTTTAGTCAAATAAACTGACCCCCAGTACTTATTTTCTAACTTGGGTACTTATTCTGACAGCCTCTTTTGAGAAACCACTAAGTGATGGGGATGTAAACAAAGCAATAGTCAAGTGGTAGGTGGAGGGACAAACACAAACACACACATGCACACACACAACGGGCTTCTACAGTCTCTGTCAACCAAATTCATTCACATTGGTTAGCCTGGCTCTATAGTGGACACTTGTCCAGGGTGCTGCACAGTGGGAATGAACCGAAAACCTTGTGATTTCCATGCAAGCTTCTTAACTACGCAATCATACATGTCCCTAGGAGAACACTTAATAATCAACAATCAATCAAATAGCATTAAAAAAGTTTTGAAGTTACCTTTCCAACTGATGGGAAACCTATGAGGGCAATCCGAGCATCACCTGATTTCATAACATCAAAACCTTCACCCTGAAAAATAATAATAATGATGATGATGATAATCCTTTCTGTTATAGGTGCAAGGCCTGAACTTTCAGGGGAGGGGACTAGTTGATTACATCGACCCCAGAGTTTCACTGGTACTTAATTTATCAACCCTGAAAGGATGAAAGACAAAGTCGACCTGGGCAGAATTTGAGCACAGAATGTAAAGATGGACAACATGCTACTAAGCATTTTGCCATGTGTGCAAATGATTCTACAATAATAATAATAATTCTTTCTACTTTAAGCACAAAGCCTGAAATTTGGTGGGTGGGGAAGGGGTAGTCAATTACATTGACCCCAGTAATTGATTAGTACTTATTTTATCAGCCCCCAAAAAAATGAAAGGCAAAATTGACTTCAGTAAATAATAATAATAAGCTATGAGATAAAAACATATTAACCTGACATTACTGGCCAACACCAGGAAAAGTAATTTCTCCTAATTGATGTCCCAATTCCAACAAAAAATATTTCTTTAAAAATAAAGAAACTATTTAAGTAAAAAATATCTAGAAACAGACATAATCAGAATATGGGGATTAGAAACAGAAACAAACTCTGTTTTGGGAATGATTAAAATAAAATACAGACAAATACATAACCAAAACCAAAGGTCTTCTACATAAATATATATATATATATATACATATATATACATATATATATATATAATCATCAGCATCATCATCATTTAACATCCGGTTTCCATGCTGGAATACATATATATATATATATATATATATATATATATATATACACACATATATATATATAAATGTATGTGTATTTTTTCAATTTGTACAAATAACACGGAAAAAATAAATAGTTACCAGGGTAGTAAAAATTCACATAAGTGCCAAGCTTGTTACAGCTTACTTATAAAGGTAGAAATTTCAGGGTTTAGTGAAATGTTTTTGATTAATATAGATAAATTAAGAAATGGAGTTAAAAGCAGGTGTTATTCACATCTTTATACTTCCAGCATGTTTCGTAGAAAATATTGATCTTATTCCGGAGGGAATAAAACGATGTAAAACAATGCAGTCATCTCGTCAGGAAAAAAAAGAGAAACAACACAGATCAATAAACCATTTTAACCAAATGTGATTACTGCATATATGATGAAGGGGAATGCTGGCAAGTTATTTTTTTAAAAACCATTAATAGATTTAACATCAAAGGCAATTTAGAGAAAGAGAAGGAGGAGAAAGAAAGAAATTAACAGAAAATTAAATGTGGAGAAATGTAGTGCAATAGTGCAAAATCAGCAACTCAGTTTTTGAATCCTTAAAAAACATACGCACGCACACGCAAACTCTCTTTTATACATATAGATGATAAGCAGCTTTCTTTATTAGAGTACAGATGTGAATAATTCAGAGAAACATTACTTTCATTATTCACACATTGCCACTCTCATAATGCAACACTTAGTAATTTGGGTTCAAATTGAAAGTGTGAAACTATTTTCACTTTCTAATGAAACCTGGTCGTTGTAGAGCAGTGTCTCTCAAATAACTATAGCTGGCTAGTTGTTGAGATAATGTAGAAAATATGTAAATGAAAATAAAGTTGATTTGGTAGCCGAAAGATTACTGAATCTTTTGATACCTCATACATCAAAATCAGCAACTCGGTTTTCAAATGCACAAGGAACATATGCACACACAGACACAAACTTTCTTTTATATATATATATATATATATATATATATATATATATACACACACACACATACACATACATAAATATGCATGCACACACACACAGACATACACACACATATATACATACATATACATGCATTATAACTGAAAGTCTGCAATTACCAGTACTCCAAGTTTCTCGTTTCTGATTATCAGCTGGTAAACCAAGCCTGGTTTTCTTTTGAATATTCACTGCCAATGTTCATATGGTTTTTTCATTAGACAAGTCCTCATGAATTCAAAATTACCTAGTCTGTTGTAGATATGTGCAACTTTATGGGAATGGTAGCTTCAGGTCAAAGATGCAGTGTGACCTTTGTTTGAGCGCAAAACTGAGAATTTTAGTTCAAGGCACCAATAGTTTGAATGAAAGAAACAAACTGTTAATGCACGTAGTTAAGAATTTTTCATCCAAAAAAAACCTCATTGAATTTTGTTCTGGTTCAGAGGGGGAAAAAATGTTGATTTTCAAAATATTTAATAAATTTTATTGATATATATATTTAATATGTATATGAGTGTGCATGTCTATATGTGAGTATGTGTATGTGTCTATATGTGAGTATATATATATGTGTGTGTGTTTATGTAAAAACAAAGATCATCATCCTTGACCTTGAGGGCAGCCACAGCAACGATGACATGAATACATAATTCTGTTCATATATGTGTGTCTATGAATGTACATATGTCTATATGTATGCATCTGTACAGGTGCATGCAAAATAAACACCCATATGCACACTCATTGTTTTTAAAAACATTAATTAAAACTATTATTTTGGAACATTGTTTAAACAGCAATGCACTTTCATGACTTCAATTGTATGGAGTTTGTGACGTTTATAATAACATTACCACAAGAAAAAGAAATCAAATCAAAAATGTGAGCTTGAAGCAGCCATTTTCACACATGCTGTTCACAAAGGTTTCTAAATGGAAGAACATAACAATAAGCATTTCCTTCAAACTTTCATCTCAGATAGTGAATATTCAAAAGAAAACAGGCTCGGTTTACCAGCTGATGATCAGAAATGAGCAACTTGGAGTACTGAAAATCAAAGTGTTTCAGCTGTAATGTATTAAAGAAAACTCTACATTTGTATTGAGTTGTGTAATTTATTGCTTCTCATGAATCAGTAGAGATTTATGTATATATCTTAAGCAATGAACACAAAAAGAACACAGGAGGAACAAGTTTTAACATGTATTAGTTTAATGCTTGGAAGAGGGAGACCAAAGAAGACATGGGACAAAGGACACTGAACTTTACAGAGGAGATGACAAAGGACTGAAATATCTGGCACCTTACTATACTCAAGGAGACTGATACTCCACAGCAGAAGTGTAAATACCTTCCTCTTGCTGAAAAGGATTGGCCTGCAAGACCTCTGTGCTGGAACTATGTAAAAAGTACCAGTGCTGGCACAATGTAGAAAGCACCCGTGCTGGTGCCATGTAGTAGCATCCATGTTGGCATTACATAAAAGCACCTGTGCTAGTGCCATGTAGAAAGCACACTCTAGAGAGTGGTTGGCATTAGGAAGGGCACCTAGGCATACAAAGCAAGCCAAATCAGACTGGAAACTAGTGCAGCTCCCTGCTTGCCAGTTCTGGTCAAATTGTCCAACCCATGCCAGCATGGAAAACAGATGTTAAAGGACTATGATGATATATATATATATATACATATATATATAGCAAATACATATCATCCAGAAGCTAACACCATAATGCATTGTGTGTGTATACATATACATATACATATATATATGTGTGTGTGTGTGTATTACGTAGAGTATAGAGGCATGGCTGTCTGGTAAAGAGGTTCACTTAACAGCCACATGATTTCAGATTCAGTTCCATTGTGCATCACATGGATGAGTGTCTTTCTACTTCAGCCCCATGCCACCCAAGGTCTTGGGTGTGAAGTTGGTACATGGAAACTGCAAGCACACACACACACATACACATATATAAGCTCATATATGTATGTGGGCTTGTCTGAGAAAATATCACTGAAACTGCTAGAAATAGCAGCCATATATCACCTTAATATATATTAGAAAAAAATGATAGTGAACAATGAATTTTCTGTCTTTGATCATTGGTCTGCTTAATCAGGGCCGACCTGGAGCTACAATAACAAGTAATGAACACTAATTAGGAAAGAAAAGAAACATTATTTCTTACTCTTGCAGCTGATTTTGCCGATGGTTCAAGTAACTGCTGACGGTATTTTGCTAGTTTGGCTTTCAGTAAACCCAAATGGTATTCGGTGGCTAGAGAAAAAAAACAGACAGAGAAAAGATTTATTATAAGTCATAATCATTAGACGCAGGTGTGGCTGTGTGCTAAGAAGTTTGCTTCCCAACCACATGGTTCCAGGTTCAATCCCACTGTGTAGCATCTTGGGCAAGTGTCTTCTTTGGTAGATGGAAACTAAAAGAAGCCTGTTGTAGTCCTTTGACTGCAGCCATGCTGGAGCACTGCCTTAAAAGGTTTTTTAGTCAAGTACTTATTTTATCGCTCTCTTTTGCCAAACCACTATCTTACGGGGGATGTAAACATATCAACTCTGGTTGTCAAGTGATGGTGGGCAGACAGACATAGACACAAAGACACACATTCTGCTAAAATGAATTCACAAGCACACATATAACATCCAAAGGTACATCATTTTTCCTCTGATGAAATTATATTCATATCACACAAATGTAAATTTAATGAGTATTAACTAAAATAGCTGTAAGTGAAGATGACCAATTTGTTGTAAATAATAAACAATTATTAGCTTCCTAATCTCCATTTTCTTTTCTTGTTTTAAATGAATATATATATACAACGGGTTTCTTTCAGTTTCCGTCTACCAAACCCACTCACAAGGCTTTGATCGGCCCGAGACTATAGTAGACACTTGCCCAAAGTGCCACATATTGGGACTGAACCCAGAACCATATGGTTGGGAAGCAAGCTTCTTACCACAAAGCTATGCTTGGGCTAATATATGCATAACTCACATATATACATACATACACAGATAAACACACACATGTACAAACATATAACAAGTCTCTTGCAATTTCCATTCTTTTAAATGGCATAAATTGGCCTGGAGCTATAGTAGAAGACATTTAGCCAAGATGCCCCACAGTGGGACAAAGCCCAAAATCACATGGTTGTGAAGCAAACATCTTAACCACACAGCCATCCCTTAAGTCAATCTATTTCTTGAAGTATTTTTACTTTTTAATCCATCTCTTCAATGCTCTGGAAATTTTCAACTGCTGAGGAAGGCATGTACTTGGTGATGGATGTCTGTGTGTGACAATTTTAAAGGTAATGAACTGTTACATATACACACACCTTTCATATATAGCTTTATCATTGGAACTAGACTCTAGAACTTGGTCTAATGCTGAAGATTCCTCAGATAATTTCCCATCAAGTAAGTGAACCAAGCTAAGTTAGAATAAACTGCCTGGCACCAAAACACAAAATACCTTGAGTGGATTGGCTCATGATCCACAAGGAGGAAGTCAAGTACTTTTTATTCTTTTATTTGTTTTTCATTTGACTGCAGTCATGCTGGAGCACCGCCTTTAGTCGAGCAAATCAACCCCAGGACTTATTCTTTGTAAGCCTAGTACTTATTCTATCAGTCTCTTTTGCTGAACTGTTAATTTACAGGGACGTAGGGACATCACCATGGGTTGTCAAGCAATGGTAGGGGGACAAACAGACACACATATATATATATATATATATATATATATATATATATATATATATATATGTATGACGGGCTTCTTTCAGTTTCCATCTAACAAATCCACTCACAAGGCTTTGGTCGGCCTGAGGCTATAGTAGAAGACATTTGCCCAAGGTACCACGCAGTGAAACTGAACCCAGAACCATGTGGATGGTAAGCAAGCTACTTACCACACAGCCACTTTGTCTAATTCTATACAGTAAGATTTAACCTTAGTGAGATTTTAAGTCAGAACATAAAGAGCTGGACAGAAAAAATAAATACCACGCAAGTTTTTCAAAATCATTTTAATGATTTTGCCTTAACCCTTTTGATACCAAACCACCCAAAACTGCCCTTGACTTAATGTTACAGATTATAGATTTTAAAGTGATCAAAATTAAAACTTATTAAAATTTCAGGTTATATTATGTTCCATGTTATATTATGTTAATAAAGGTGAAATTATTATACCAGGTTTCTCATTATTTTTTAAATTAACTGAACGGAAAACTGTGTATTTTAGCAGAAATATGGTAACAAAAGGGTTAAATTGTTTCAAATATTGGCACAAGGTCAGTAATTTTGGGGGAGGGGTGAGTTAATTACATCAATCTCAATACTTGACTTGTACTTTAATTGTATTGACTCTAAAAAACTGAAACACAAAGTTGACCTCAGTGGCATTTGAACTCAGAACATAAGACAGAAGAAATGCTGCTAAGCATTTTGCCTGGTCACAAACTGTTCTGCCAATTTGCCATTTTAAATGGCTTTAAACTGAACCCAGTACTTGACTGGTACTTTATTTTATCAATTCCAAAAGGATGAAGCATGTAGTTGACCTCAACAGAATTGAAACTCAGAACATAAAGAGCCAGAAGAAATGCTAGTATTTTGTCCAACATGCTAACAATTCTGCCAGCTCACCCTCTTAGAAATTATAAAGCTAAAAATAATAAAAGTGATAATTTGATGATGATGATGGTAATGGTGAAGATGATCATGACAATGATAATGATGATGATGTTGATAATGATGGTAACAGGGATGATAATGTATTCTTGCTAGGAGGAAAATTTGACGATGATTTTTAGCAAGTTGAGTAACCATGTAGAGGCGCCATTAATGGCTCAACTAGTCTGCTCATATTATGAGGTGGGTCAGTCAATAAAGTACATGAAGGGCAAGGCTGACACCAATGGGACTGAGCGGGAGTAATTGAGAAGAAAGAGGTGATGACAAAATGTCAGAGCAACTCAGGATACAAAGTGAGTATAAGAGAGGACACAGACAGTGGATGAGAGATCCATTCTTTAGTCACTTTCCATCAGAGAATGAGATCTGATTGATTATTATTATTAGAGACGATGTAAGGTTGGGAGATCTCTTTAGTCTTGCTAGAAACAAGACCTCTATAGTGTTGGGGCCACAAATAAGTGCACATTGTACAAACTACGCCAAAACTGAGACATTGAAGCAAATTGTTGGATCCTATCAAACTAACCCATGCCAGCTCGGAAAACGGACGATGATAATGATTATTCTAACATAGACACTTGGTCAGAAATGTGTAGGAGTGGATACACCATGGAGGTCGATACTTGACAGATACTTCATTTTATCGATTCCAGGGGGGTGGAAAGCTAAGTTGATTTTACTTAAGGCATTCCGTTCTCCGTTCTAATCGACAATTGTTCCAATAAGGATATTTCTTCACACTGACATCAACGCACATTTCTAGGGGAACGATACAATGAACAGAATCAACATGACTGGTACTTATTTTATCGACCCACAGCGGAATGAAAGATAAAATCTACTCTGGTGGTGTTTGAATCTAGAAAATATGGCACACATGCCAAATACTTAATAAATGCCGACGACGAGGAATTGTAGCTTATACACTTGCTTATTAGTTTCAGTGTGGACTGGCCATGCTGGGATACACGTCTGCTTCTTTCAGTAATTGAAATATTTCCAAATTCAACAGACATCATTTGTTATACGTTTATTGAATCTTGAGATCGAATATAGCCATTTACGGCAAAAACAAAGAATTCTTCGAGAAACGAGGCATATTTTGAGTTAAGAATACATACGATAAATTTTGATTACATTAAATTTGCTTCGGGAATAGAGTTCTTTATATTTTCATCGCGTTATATATATATAAACTACACAAATTCAACTAGTACAAAAGAATCAATATTCACATACAAACGGACAAGTAATCTGTTACTTTTTATTACTTATTTGTAACAAAAAAATAATTAACATAAAGTTATCAGCTTCTTTAAAATCTAATCCGCAAGAAAATTACATGAGGTTGTTTGTCTATCATAGGTGTATATTTATTCAGAGAAAGTTTTTAATTCCCACAGTTAAAATACAAGATAACCTGTGTACATAAGGCAGTGTTGTATATGCATGTATTTCTTAATGTGTTTATGAGGCTCTCTCTCCCTCTCTCTCTCTGTCTCTGCGAGTATGCGTGTGTGTGTGTAAATTTTACTTACCTTTATTTTTTTGAGTCCGAGAGATTTCTCGCTCAATTTCTTGTATTTTTTCTAAAATACCCATGTTGGTGGTTCACCTTTTTTTTTTATTTTATTTTATTCACTATAGGCTAAAAAATGGTAAAAGAAATGTCTAGACATTAACAGATATCGCATGGAAAAGACTGAAAAAGAAGAAAACTTATTTTCGACATTTCATCGCAGCAAATAATTTCGGAAGTTCATCACGAAATGCGGTCGATACTAATTTTATGGCTCGTCTTGAAATTTTACCCCGGATAAAATATTCAGTGGCTTATTGAAATAGAATTTGAAAACCAAAGACTGAAAAAAAAATTCCTTTAATGCAATTTTACTGTGACTGTTATATATAAGTTGTGTATATTCATTACTATGTATTTGCCACTTTTAGTGATTTGCCAATTCTTCACACTCAACTCTTTAATTCTATTGCATGATGGTGGACATTATTAAGTATGCAATTACTCCTTAAATTTTGGATGTGAAGCATATTTTCTCTCACACGTTGACCGATTATCTGCCTAATACTTATTGTATCGATCTCTTGCTGAACTACTAAATTATGGGTGTGTAAACACACCAACAGCGGTTGTCAGGCAGTGCTGAGGACTTTCAGTTTCGGTCCACTCATAAGGATTTGGTCTAACTGAGGCTATAGTAAAAAAAAAACACTTGCCCAAGGTGCCATGCAGTGGAACTGAACCCGGAACCATATGGTTGGGAAGTAAGCTTCTTAGCCCACCGCCACGTCTGCGATTACACATTAGTAGTATGTAGTTAGAACATCTGTACTCTCAAGGCGGCGAGCTGGCAGAAACGTTAGTACTCTGGGCGAAATGCTTAGCGGTATTTCATCTGCTGTTACGTTCTGAGTTCAAATTCCGCCGAGGTCGACTTTGCCTTTCATTCTTTCGAGGTCGATAAATTAAGTACCAGTTACGTACTGGAGTCGATGTAATCAACTTAATCCCTTTGTCTGTCCTTGTTTGTCCCTTCTATGTTTAACCCCTTGTGGGCAATAAAGAAATAAGAAACGTTGGCACGCCGGGCGAAATGTTTAACGGTATTTCGTCTGTCTTTATGTTCTGAGTTCAAATTCCGTCGAGGTCGACTTTGCCTTTCATCTTTTCGGGGTCGATAAATTAAGTACCAGTTGCGAATTGGAGTCGATCTAATCAACTGGACCCCTCCCCCAAAATTTCGGGCCTTGTGCCTGGAGTAGAAAAAACGAACATCTGTAATTCTACTTGGCACACTATATTTTCTCCCGCTCCCCTCACCGCTCTTTTAGCTCAGGACTCAACACTCATAAGAAAAACATGAAAGAAGATAAAGACTCCAGAAAACCAAATAATGCATTTGCAAAAAGTAAGATAAAGAAAGAAATATTGATATAAATATCAATAAATTAAAAATTTAATGGCTAGAATTGTGGGTAACTTGATGGTTCTTGGCTACCAAAGTCAATTTAGGAAAGTGCAAATAATAATTGTTTATTATGAGCACAAGGTCTGAAATGTGGGTGGTGCAGGAGGCTAGTCGATTACATCAAACTCAGCACTCAACTGGCCCTTTATTTTATCGACCTCTGAGGGATGAAAGGCAAGGTTGATCTCGATGAGGTTTTACTTTCTGAACACAAATCACAACGAAGTCAACTTTACTTTTCGTCTTTTCTGAGTCGTGGCGAGGCTGTAAGAACGTTGGACTGGCTGCCTTCCAGTATTTGTTTTGGCTTACTTGAAAGGTAAAATGAACTAGTCACCCCATTTAACAACGGCACCAAATGCTGCAAGCATTCGGCCTAGGCTTATAATTTGAATGCACCTTCGTCTCTTTCTCCCTCGCAATAATGGGTCATAGCATTGCTTTCTCTCCTGACAAAAATATTAAAACAATCGTCAACATTGTTGTCAGGTTGGGTTGGGCTAAATTTTAAAGAGGAACATTTAGTATGGCCATCGAGTTGTTGCCACTTGCTAGACACCGTTTTTATTTTTTCATTTTTATCTAGTACACGTAGACGGAATTATCTCTGTCTCTACATAACTATTTGACGTATTAAAATAGCAAAGCACACTCCAACTTTTTAAACAAGCACACACTTGATAACATAGTCCAGGATACACTACTTTGGAAGAAAGGTTATGGCTTGAATGATTTTGATTGTACATCTACATGATAAGAGCCGCCCCGAGAACTAAACAACGAGACCAATTCTAAAACAGTGTCTCATTTCAGATCAGAATTACCGTCATAGTTATATTACGAAGATGATTTTAAAGATAAACACACGATCTATGAGATGAGATCAGGCATGTGATCGAGCATATTTATGATCAAAGGCGTTCCACATATGACCAGCAGTTTCTTTTTTGTTTCTTTGTCTTTTTTTTTCTCTAGCAGTGTATCTCAGAATATATGTATGATTTAAAGGAGGTTTAGTTACTGTTTCTAGTAGAACGACTGACTGTGTAGAGACTTGATTCTTCATACTTAAATATATTTAGTGTCATGAATGATTAAAAAATAAAGTTAATTATCAACTAAGTTCGTATCACTAATTAAACTGTAAAAGTAAGTTGACAAGAAGCATCGGTAGATTTTACCGATTTTTGGAATAACTATCATTTTTATGTGTGTATTTATATTTGGATGGAGGATTCGTTCTGGACTCTTGAGTCTCGTGTCTGGTCCCATAGTGGGGAGGAATTTCAACCATGTTTCGTGTCTGCTACCACAACAGCTCCTTTATAGGATCCAGTTAGCTCAAGACATCATCAGGAGGAACCACGTCCGGTTCCGGCCCCTATTCCTCTACCGTTTTGACGTAGCGCCCCCCCCCCCTTCGGAGGTGTCTTCAGCTCTGGTGTTGGGTGTACTGATGTCGCTCCTTTACACATGGGAGACTACCATTTACGGGCATCATGTAAGGGTCGTTGAACGCTTCCATTTGATACATTCTGAATGTTGGCTGGTCCTTGCGGACTAGACACGGAGGTCTTGAAGGGAGTGTTAACGTCCTGGACTCTGAGGTGTTGGTGCCCAAGCACTGATTACGTTGATTTGATCGGAGGCTCACTAAGCAGATGATATAAGGTGAAGTTGTTTATGGAAATTGTCCCCAGCAGAAACCAAGACTGCGATTTAAGGATTGTGTAAAATCCTCGTTGAAAATATGTGGAATATGAGGGGTCAATTGGGAAAGCAATTCTTATCATCGCCACCAAAGGAGAAAAATAAAAGGAGGAGTGAGCGATTTCGAAAAGGCATGAATATTTCATGGAAAATTTAAGCAAACTGCTCGAAAACGCACCGCCAGTGTAGTGCATGGGGAAGACTTGGTCTACAATATCTGAAGACCTGTATGTTTACCAAGAGCTGGACTCTTTAATTACCAGCAGAGCCACAAGTGCAAACTATAAATTTGCTTGAGTGCACAATGTTCTTAATGGTCAATGGGGATCTTCCTCGATCACGAGTGGACAGTCATTGTGTATGCATGTATGTGAGAGAACAAGACGTGTGTATATATGTATGTACGTACGTGACCTCGTGTATATAGGTATATGTGTGTGTGTGTATGTATATATGTGAGTGTACGTCGGCTCTGTATATGTGAACGTATGTCAGCTGCATTAGACAGTATCCTGCATAATTATATTTTAATTCACTAATTAGAAAATTATTGAAATAAACCAAACGAGTTTTATTTACACTGTCTTTGTTGTCATTTATTACCGATCGTTTGTTTAATTTCCTATTGAATTCATTTCAGTTTATTACTCTTCGTCTGCCATTTTATATGTACAAAGTTTAAAAGATCACCACATGCACACAATTATTAGTTTTATTACACTCACATACAAAGAAATGCAAGCGATGTCACATTCACGCGCACTCTTCACTTTATAAATGACACTGACTCATTGGCTATACGACATAAAGGTCTAGACGGCATAACACGAGAGGAATTTTTTTGAAAAAATAGATCATTTGTAACACCTGGCCGAATGTTTCGCTTACAACTTAAAATTCGTTTAAGATGCAAGTGAAACATCCGGTCAAGGGGAAATAAATGTTATAGGTGCAGGAGCGGCTGTGTGGTAAGTAGCTTGCTTACCAACCACATGGTTCCGGGTTCAGTCCCACTGCATGGCACTTTGGGCAAGTGTCTTCTACTATAGCCTCTGGCTGACTAAAGCCTTGTGAGTGGATTTGGTAGACGGAAACTGAAAGAAGCCCGTCGTATACATGTATATATATATGTGTGTTTGTCCCCCTAACATCGCTTGACAACTGATGCTGGTGTGTTTACGTCCCCGTAACTTAGCGGTTCAGCAAAAGAGACCGATAGAATAAGTACTAAGCTTACAAAGAATAAGTCCTGGGGTCGATTTGCTTGACTAAAGGTGGTGCTCCAGCATGGCTGCAGTCAAATGACTGAAACAAGTAAAAGAGTATCCATCCATCAATTCATCCATCTATCCACCCATCCATTCCCCACTCATGGATGCTAGAAGCCCTTCAACTTGCTAATGTTCCAGTGAGAATAGTCAAAGCCATAGCTGACCAAACTTCATCGTGGGCCACCATCTTAAAATTAAACACATAGGGTGGCTGTATTATTACCGACAGAATACAGTATCGCAAAGTTATATTCCAAGGAGACAGCATCTGTAAACCCATTGTCATTCATGTTAAGGAAGTCTGAAGGAAGGCTGTCTCACTAGTTCACAAGGAAACAGAAATACCAAAATTACACACTGTTTCTTTGTGGATGATGACTTAAAACTCTATGTAAATAATATGCATGAGATGAAAAAGAGCCTTGACCTAGTTACAACATTCTCAAAGGATGCAAGGTTGGAGTTTGGTCAGGATAAATGTTGTTATATGGTAGTGAAGAGGGAGAAAACTATAAACCAGACTAGTAACATCTCCATCAATGATTTGACTGTTTCCCTGTATCTGATGTTATAGATATCTAGAGGTGGATGAAAATATCTTACAATAGCACCTGTAACAAAACATGTGTCACTAAAGAATATTACAGCCAAATGAAGAAAATTTGGACCTCAGAACTCTGCATTCAATAAAACAATGGCCCACAATGTATTTACAGTGCAGTACTCATACCAACATTTGGGTTGCTTGATGAGATCTGAGTCATTGATGTAAAAACCAGAAAAATATTTATAAGCACACATAATTTCCACATAAACAGTGACATAGACCACCTCTACCTAAAATGAAAACAAGGCAGCAGAGGCTTAACATCGATCCAAAGTGCTTTTGAATGTTGTATCATATCCTTTTGGCAACATCTTTTAACCACCAAATGTCGAAGTGTATCCCTTGACCAAGTTTGCATACACGAGGCAGATAACATCATAAGACTTGGAAGGCAGCTCCTTGAGCAACGCTCTTTGTCTGATAACCTAGAATACATACCCAAAGAAGTCGCACGGCTCTACCACAACACATCATCAGATGAAAGGCTGAGCCTATATGAGCAGAAGACCATGCATTGATATGTTGGTAGAAAGCTCCGTGATGATAGTAAAATTGATCAGCAAAGCAGTTTATCATGGACTAATAGCCAGATTACTAACTCCCACTTTGAGGGGCAGGTATTTACAATCCAGGAACAACAAATATCAACCAAGAACCTAATGCACAAAAGGGATAGAGATGCAGGAAAAGCTGTGAAATGTGACAACCGATGCAGACTTTGTGGAGTTCACACTGAAGATATCACCCACATCGTAAGCAGTTGTCCGAAAATGTCATCACAGG
>NC_068997.1:4965402-4977490 GCF_001194135.2 Octopus bimaculoides
TGTGAAATGTGACAACCGATGCAGACTTTGTGGAGTTCACACTGAAGATATCACCCACATCGTAAGCAGTTGTCCGAAAATGTCATCACAGGATTATCTACCAATGAGACATGATGTTGTAGCTAGAACACTCTATAATGAAATCCATTGGAAGAAATAAGAACCCACAATATGGTAGAAGCCATAGCCACTCATAATAAAAAGGAATACTGGTGGAATGTCCCAGTGAAGACCTCAATAAAATGTAAACACAACAGACCTGATATAATGATTTGGGATAGAGAAAAAAAACTGTGCACAGTTGTGGAAATTAGCTGCCCAGCGGATGTTAACATAAAACTGAAGATCAGTGAAGCAGTTACTCTATCTAGATTACAAGTTCAGATTTATACCTGAAATTATACCGTTGTTGATGTTGAAATTTGAATGAAGGAGACTTGGATCTAGGTTAGAAACTGGTTTTTTCTCTATTGGTATGAAATCTTGAAATAAACTGAATAATGACATACAGACATACATTCTGTAAGTGAAACAGTAAAAATATATAGGACTTTTCTCAAGTTTAAAATGTGACATTGTTTCCGTCATCTACATTCCAACGATGGAGCTTTGTATCTTTGTTAAAAACTAGCCTCTTCCTCAAAGGAAGAATTCAGATAATCAAAAACAGAAGAGAGACATACATACGTACAGCCACCAAATTAATAAGAAAAAAGAAAGGAAAACACAAAACGACCAGATTTTGTGTGGAACCAAAAGAAAAGACACTCTTTGATGGATATCAGCAGCCCTGTGGACTTCAATATAGTATTTAAAAATACACACGAAAAATACATCTATGGACCTTTGATAAGAAGTTTGCATATCCAGTAGCCAAGGTACACTGTCAGCTTCGTGTCTATTAGTATGGGAGCAACAAAATACATAGCAACATATCTGGAGCAAAGTATGGTTGAACTGGAGATCTTCGTAAGAGAATGCAAATTTTTAATTTATACGCTACAAATGATCACAATATCTGGGAATGTAAAATCTCAAAGACCTCCTTAAGATTTAAAGAATGATGGTTAAAACTCGATACTTTCCTTCACAACCTTGCTACCAAGCAAGTGGCCAATCAAAATTTGCTCTAAATTAAAAAGAGACAGAGAACAAAGAACACACACACACACACACTACATACATACCTACATCAAAAGCCATCCATTTCTTTTATAGAACGCGAAACTTAATGAAAAGGTAAATTTTAGGGTACTTTTTGGTTATCTCACCCCCATTAAAAAATTGCTATTAAAAAATTGGGTTATCCCTCCCCCAATAAAAAATAGAGTTAATGTGGTGACAAGAGATTGGATAAAAGAGTTAGATCCTTTTGATTTAATACTTCAACACATTGTTGACGTTTGGCCCCCTAAATAGGAATGGTATGATTTGATATAAAAATGTTATCAGATTAATTTTTTCAGTTTTCATGTTTATTAATTTTTTCATTTCTGTATGATTTGTAAAAATATTATCAGATTCAAAACGATGTTTCATCTATTCACTTTTCATGTTTATTAATTTTTCCTTTTTTTTTTCTTATTGAGGGTTAAACAATTTTTTAGTTGAGGGAGATAACTAAAAGTACCGATATTTCTGGTAAAACTTTGGGAGATAACCTAATTTTTTAATGGGGGTGAAATAACTAAAAAGTACCAATTTTACACGGAAGGGAAACCCAACAGATATTTGATCAGGTGTCTGCCATGAAGTTATGTAAATTAACCTGATTGAAATAATTGCTGTACGTAATTTAGACTGTCAGAAATCAACACCAGGTTAAATTTAAGTAAGCAGTAAAAACAAGGGAGGTAACTCGTAAGTAATTAAACTGTGCTGGATTCTGGCGCGAAAAATTTTAAATCATTTAAACGTTACTGGAACAAATACAATGAAAAGTACCAAAGAATTAGCCAGGTAACTATTGCAAAAATAAGTTTTCAATCTTCTGGTTAAACTAAGGATTAATAATGATCTCTATTTTAAACGTATTTACTTAAAATTCTGAACTATGTGTAATTATGGTAGTTTGTTATTGAAATGGCATATTCCATCGTTCAAAATGTTTCGGATTATTTGAAGTAGTCGGTGGAATACCTGGCGCCCTTCTTTAACACCACAGAATGACTTCTCTTGTAGTACGTGAAACCGAAGAATCATTGAATATTTCCAAAATTCAAGACAGCACCAGACGTTGATATACGTACTTCTTTAACTATTTCAAATGATTATTGTAATATAATGGGAGGTAGAGACGGACTATATGTAATCTGAACCTTCCTCCCCCCCTTATTAATTAATTTTTTTTACGGAATCCCACGTTTTAGTCTATGGAGATTCCGAGGCTGAAACGTTAGAAGCTGCAATCATAGAAAATGTGGAGCCACCAACTACGATTTTCACGGATATGTGGCCCAGTTACCAAAATCTTCAGAAACTGGGATACATTCGTGGTACCGTGAGCCATTCATGGAATTTTGTTGATCCCGTTAGTGGGGTATGTACCAATAATGTAGAGGCATTCTGGTCACGGATAAAACGTGGACTGAAATACAAAAGTGGATCATGTGGTAACATGAAATGGTTACATATTGATGAGGCAATGTACCGTGATTATTACGATATGAAATGTGAAAATTCGTGGGAGAACTTTCAGACATTTATCAAGCACATAGCCAAAATATATTCACAGTGATTTCAGAAAGGTAAAGGTTACAGTTTTTTTTTGTTTTCTTTTTTTGCTTTCGAATTTTGTTACAGGCTTTTTTTAAAATTTATTATTTTGTATTTTTCGTTTTCGAATATATGTTCTCTGATAAAAAGCGTGAAACTCGCAGTTCAACTTTCTGAGTAAATGCAAGATTTGGATTGTCCGCGTTTAGCTGTTATTTCTAGCATATCAAGTTTCGTGGTGGGGACTCCACATGCCGTGATCCTTTTGCTGTTTCAATATAAATGTAAGCCGTTCATTTTCACATCTAAGTTGCGAGGGAGCTATTCGTACGACCTGGACATGTAGAACACAATGTCAGAAATGAAAATCGCCAAAAAAAAAAGTTTGGGAGGGGGAATCGCATGATTGTGATATGTAGAACACATTATCGAAAGCGAGAATCGCCAAAATGAAAATATAAAAAAGTTACAGTTTTCCCTCAGTGTCTAATCCCAATGTGCACCGCCACATGTTTTAGGGGAGGGAGCTATAGATCAGGACGGCTGTTTGATGGAATTTTTGGATGAAAATGCCTGGTGGTATTTTGTTATATCCCTTTACATCCTGAGTTCAAGACCTCTTCATCCTTCTGGAGCCGATAATATAAAGTTACCAGATCTTGGAAAAGATCCCAGTCAAGTACTGAAGGCCGATTAAATTCCTGCAAGGTATTCTGGATGTAAACAGAATGGAATTGTAATCAATGATGAAAATGAGCGTTAAAACTAAGAGTATGCTAAAGTCCAGAGGCTAAGATTGAGAAGGTAGGGCACCACCTTTGTGAACTGAAAAAGTAGAACACTTTCCTCCTAATGTACCCCACTATCTCCATCACTGGTTACAAAAGAAGCTTAAATCAAGCTCACTACGTAACTTATTTTATCAAGGTCCTCTCCTTGTACCATCAGTGAACGGCAAGCAAAGTTGATTCGAAGCGACATAACTAAATGCCGCAAGGCATATTTCGCCTGTCGCTCTTTTTATCCATTGCTCGCCATGCACTAGTTGTCAAACTGAAATACCCACTACACATCCGTGTCTTTTAAGGAGAAAACCAAGTAGACTTAGAATCCATATAACTCCTCTCTTGCTATAACGCTGGACAAGTTTAAAAAGCTTCACAACAGAATAAACTCAGCTAAAATTACCTAAAGACCAAATGGTGGTGTTAAACTAGACAAGAGATAAATTTGCCACCCAAGGACTCAGAATGTAAAAAACTACAACAGATGCTGCAGAAAATCTCTTTCAAAACTCTAACAATTCTGCCAATCCACCATTCTAGATGACTAGTATTTCATTTTATCAATCTTGAAAGGCTGAAAGCCAAATCAAGCTAGGTGAGATTTAAGTAAATATCACAAGATATTTTCTTTGCTGCTCTCCCAATTAAGTTGAGTCTGTCATTTTCTCTTCTGTGAGGCACAATATTGTGATGTCTAACCTCACCACTTCTTCCTATTGTTGCTTTCTGTTCCCTCTTTTATTTATTTTTTGTTTACCAGCTATAGTGCACCTGCACATTGCATACGATTAGCTCATTATTATTATTTTCGTCTTTGACAACAATGTTAATACATTTCTTATTGCTTTCACTTTTAGAGAGCTTGGCTTCCTTCGAAAACGTCTTCTAACGTCTCCAGCAAACAAAAAGGTGAAACGGCATAAAATAAGTAAGTATATTAGACTATTTAATTCATCAACATTTAACATTTGCGTTTTTATGCTGGTATGAATTGGACAAGTCTCACAGCATCTGTGGTCCATTTTTTATCTACTGCGCTAAAACAGAGGAGAGCAGCCATCTTTGTTACACTACAGAGGTTATTGCCAACAGTGTAACCCAACCCTTACATTGTCTCCATTTTTTTTTTCCATTGTGGAGAGGCATGATTTTAACAGATAAATGCTCTTCTGTCTCCAAGCACTTTCTGCATAAACTGGGTGCATCTTAATGTGCCACTGGCACTAGAGTCACTACCACGAGTTGTTTCTAGCAAGACTGAAGATTCCTTTCAACCATACATTACTTCTGCCCTTTCTCTTCTTTGACATGATTTTTGCAAAGAGAGAGATCACCTCCATCAAAACTGTTTCTTGGGAAAAGATATTTTGATTATTTTGTTCTGAGAAGTTTGATCCCAGAACATAAAGAGATAAACTAAATTCCACATTGTTTTAGTCCAATGATCTACCAATTCTGGCATCCATTCACCATCCTGACTTTTTTTCTGTTAATTTCAGTTCAAACCTTCGATTATCTGATAGTGATGGATTTTGAATCAACATGCTGGAGTAACATGAAAATGAAGCCACAAGAAATCAGTAAGAGAGAATTTCTTTGTCAGAATATGTTTGGAAATGTTGAAATGTAATGGTTTATTTTAGATAGTGGCGGTAGAGTGGCATAATGGATCTAGGTGTAGAGAGGACAAGAAAGTGAGAGCAGAGACTTAGCATAACTTGTGGGACCAGTTGATAATCCCTGAAACCAGAACTTGATCTTGTTTGTGCTCACAAGTGCCATTTTAGTCATGACACAGGAGAAGGAAACACAATAACCAAGCTAACTTAGGGTGTAGGGAGAGTACAACTCGAAGACAAAGTCTAACTTCTATTTTCTGGTCAATTTCAGTTGAATTTCCCGCCGTGCTACTCAATGCTTCTACAGGAATAATTGTTGCTGAATTCCAACAATATGTTATGCCCGAAGAATGTCCCATTCTAAGTAAATTTTGTCAAGAACTAACTGGGATTTCACAAGTGAGTGTATGTTTGTTTTTGTTATGTGTGTGTGAGTGTGTGTATGTCGCCTTTATTTGAAGGTGATGAAACTTTGAGTCGCAAAAGAGTGAGCCATAATCTTGAAGTGAATAAAGTGTGTTCTGTGTATTGATTGATTTTTCTCTCATTTGTACACCCAAAACACAAATCTATTTCATTGCCATGCAATACTCATCTTTTTTGTTTTACACATGTTGACAATGGACCTGTTAGAAAAGCAGGTAAGTCTCTATCAAATCACCCCCTAGTGGGTTTGAAGAAAAAATGCAATGGATAATGTATTTCTAGCTGTACTACATCTGGAAAAATGACAGGATGGTCACAATTCGAACATTTTTTATTATAGGTCTGATTAATGCGAGTTGACCTGGAGTTTAAACACTGGTGACATTTAAGGTATACAAGCCAGTGCAACCACCTCTATGTGATCACTTGCCTACTAAAAATAATATCTAAAATTCCCTCAACATATTTTTCTATTTTGAAAAAAGGAAGGCTACATTGTGTGTAGTCTATTTACATTAGAGGCCCCTATAAGTCAGGGTTTGACCATGTATTTGCACCTTAGAAACCTTACCCATATACAGGGAACTGGGTAAGGTATTTTATTTTGGAAGACTAACAACTTCCCATGCAGTTAATGTCTCCACCACTAATACTGGTTCTAGATTTTGGTACAAGGCCAGCATTTTTGGAGTAGGAGCAAAGTTGATTACATCAACCCAGTGCTCAACTGGTACTTATTTTATTGACCCTGAAAGGATGGCTGAAAGACAAAGTTGACCCCAGTGGATTTTGAACTCAGGACGAACAAAATGTCAATTAGCATTTTAGTTGGCGTGCTAATGATTCTACCAGCTCATTGCCTTCTCCCACCACCAATATTGTCCAAAAGAAAGTTCAGTATCAATATAGCCTGACATCAGTATGATTACCAACAAACTTGGGATGTAAATACCATAACGTATTTTGTCCAATGTTCTAATGCCAATCCAACCACCCTGAGCTGGTATTATATATTGTTGACCCCAAAAGGATGAAAGGCAATGTAGACCTTAGCAGGATTTGGACTCAGAATGTAAAATGTTGGAACAAATACTACAAGAATCCGTCTGATGCTCTAACAATTCTACTGATCCACTGTTTTTATTTACACTATATCTGAATATAAGATGGGGTAGTCATGGCTTGGTGCCTTTAATTATAGACCTATGAGATCAAAGCCGACTTAAGGTAAATGTATCATGGCCCCAGTACTAGAGAGGTGGTCTTGCCCTCGACATCACTAAAATGTCTTAACTCCATGTTGTCTTCACTTGTTTATCAACCACTTTACAAAGTGTCAACCAACACTAACGAGGTTACCTTATATCATATATACAGTAGAATGTTACTTGTCATATGATGTATGTGTGATTATAGACATATTTTTATATACAGAACTATTTAAAGTTTGGGTGTTACATTGAGCAGGTTATGTGATTATGTAGAAGCTTTCTGATTGATCAAATACTAAGAATTACTTTAAAATGGTTTGCTTCCAGCATCAAGTTGATAATGGAGTTCCATTGAGACTGTGCCTGAAAATGTTCAAGGATTGGCTTATGAAACTTAGTCGAGAAAAAGGAATCAAATTTTCTCCAAGTCAAGAAGACCAAAGTGGCCTTACTACCTTTGTTACTTGGTCAGGTAAATTCTGTTTTGCATTTTTTTGTATGTCTTCATTTTTATCACCTTTTTTTTTCACCCTTAACCATTTTGTTATCAAATCTCTATTGAAATGCACTGCATTTCTTTCAATTAATTTCGAAAATACAGAAAAATTTACTAAAATATTTTTGTCATTATTAAGCTGGTGATTAGAACAAATTAACATGAAGTTTTTGATGATAGGTTTTAATTTAGGTCACTTTAAAATGGGAAGGTTGTGTTATTGAACCAAGGGCAGTTTCAAATAGGTTGGTACCAAAAAGGTTGCAAGACAACTATACTGATCTATTGCTCCTGAGCACATATCTTCAAGGTATCTTGAGCACAAACCTTAACTTTTCTATGGCAGCCAAATTTTTCTCAACTCACATCATACATCATCATCATTTAACATGTTTTCTATGCTGGCATGGGTTAGACGGTTTGACTGGTAAGCCAGAGAGCTGCAAAACACAGGCTCCAGTCTGTTTTAGCCTGGGTTCTACAGCTGCATGGTCTTCTTAATGCCAACCACTCCACAGAGTGTACTGGTGTCTTTTATGTGAAAGCATGTCTACCCCCTGGTTAGACATGCTTTCACAGAAGATTGGAAACAAAACATTGCTTGGATCACAGTGGTACTCGTTTACAACTATTGTGTGATGTCAAAACAAAGGTAAACACACACACAGTATCTAAAAAAAAAGGAATTAGTAATGACTGTGATGTCATCATAAGTCTTGTCTGTGAGGCAGTAGCAACACACACACACACACAAACACCAAAAAAAGAAAAAAAACAAACGCTATTTAGTACCTCAAGAGTGACATTGTTGGGAATTCATGTAGAATTGATAATTCTTTAAACCATATTCCCTCACAATACCATAGTAATTTCAGTGTCTACAGTTAGCAGGTGGTGGATGGTTTGGTAGGGTGGATGGAATAATCAGTGGAACACCAGACAGACTGCTATGTGATATTTTATGTCCCTTAATCTTCTGAATTTTAATCCTTTTGGGTTTTTCATTCATCTCATATCAATGAAATAAGTACCAGTCACATACTGGGGTTGAACTAGTTGACAGACAATATATGTCTATAGGGAGGGTAGTAAGGTGCTTAGTAGCATTTCATCCAACTTTGCATTCTGAGTTCAAATTCCACTGGTGTCTGCTTTGCTTTCCATCCTCTCAGGGTCTATAATATTATAAGTACCAGCTGATCATTGGGGTTAATATAATCAACTTACTCCCTCCCCGGAATTTGTTGGCCTTGGGCCAAAAATTTGAAGCCAATATATGTCTACCAGTTGAGGACTGGCTAATGACCTAGGGCTAAACAACAACAACAGTGACAGTTTCTATGTTTATCTTTTGTAGATTGGGATCTATCATTGTGTCTGAGAAATGAATGTCGCCGTAAACAGCTGTGGAAACCAGTGGAATTGAACCAATGGATTGATCTGAGAGCCACATATAAGGTAAAACGTTTATTGGTTTTAATGCCACACCTTCCCCACCACACATATGTACTGAAGCCCCACTCTGTAAAAAGGGATTTTAGTCTTCTAGACTGCATAGTGACCTCACTGGTGCTGGTACCACTGAAAATAAGCACCCATTACATGCTGTAAGTTGGTTGGCATTAGGAAGGGCACCCACCTGTGTAAACTATGCCAAACTGAACTGCAATGCTCATCAGATCCTGTCAAACTGTCTGACACATGACAGCATGGAAAACACATTAAGTGGTGCTTATTGTATGGTGGTGGTGGTTGTGTTGATGGAGAAGAAGGAAAAGAAATTCTAAAAATGACCCAGAATCAAGAGATTTAAAGTAAACCTAACAAGGACTAAAATCTCAGCTGGAAAGAAGACAAGATTCTTTTACCGTCTGGAAAGTGGATGTGCCTGATATGTAGAAGGGTAAATAGGGATTTCAAAACATGTACTCAATGTAAGCTATGGGTACATAGCAGGTGTATTTGGATCACAGGTAAATTCACAGTAATGGAAGACTTCATATGTGGCAGATACACAAGAAAAGTTAGTAATAATGATACCTAGGGATAAATTCTTTCAAATCATTGCCTGAAGAACCATTTATGGTGAAACTATTTGTTCTAATGGGCTGAAGAATAATTCAGCTTTTGAATAGAAATATATAGATACATGCATACATAAAACACACACACGCACATAAATATACAACCTTGTCACACAGTGTTATGCTAATTCTACCTGACAGTTGACTGTTACTCTAAGAGTACACATGTCTGTGGAATACTCAGTCACTTACTCTGCAAACCAATGAGTACACAGTTCAATGAAACAAACCACTGATAAACTCTTTGTTGCACCAAGTCAAGGATCCATTCCTTCCTCTCCATTTCTTTAAAAAAATCTTTCACTTTTAAAATATTTATTTTCAGAATTTCTACAGCAGAAAACCTAATGGTTTAAATGGTGCTCTCCAAGAAGTTGGTATTTCATTCCATGGACGACAACACTCAGGTAAAGCATTTCTCTACAAATTTATCCTTTGAAATATGCTTCCACACACTTTTAATGTAGGCCATTCTTGTTGTTTAATGAACAGTCAGTCTCATTCTTCTAGAGCTTGGATCAAAGATGTTCTACCCGTCCTGCCTTTTACTTAGACATAGTGTATGTGAGATTTCCTGTTTTTTTTTTGTGGGTATTTTTATAGTAAAATGTGATTTAAGGAAGATTTAACTGCTATCTCTTGCAGTGTGAAGTGAGCATAATGAAACTCCCTAATTGTTGGTGTTGCTTAGCAACTCTAAACCTGTTGACCTATGATTAAAAATATTCCAACTGTGTCAACTCTTTTATTTAAAGGCAGTAAGATGAGATTTGGATGACATTCAGCTGCTATTTCTATAGGATCAGAAACCATGTAGAAGTTCCCTTGTTTATCACCTGATCAGATCTGGTCAAGTAAACCTATGATCAAAGGTATTTCTGCTGAAATCATTTCTTTCCTGAGACATGATACTGTAGCAAAACGTGGCTTCCCTTCTGTGTCAACACAGCTCCAACAGCAAAAGTTAGCAGCAGACCACAGACTAGCCCAGAAAGCCAGCTTGCCCTGAGAAGAAGTCATGCACAGCTAGGTGTCTTCAGAACACACATCTCGTGGAATGTAGTTCTTTGTTAATTAGTTTCACACTGACTGGCTTCTACTTACTACTTGCCTCCACACAAAGACTAGGCCCTCCTTATAGACTTGTGCATTAATCTAGGATCTTCTAAACAGTCACGTGACTTTGTAACTTCTAGAACTTTATTCTTAACCAATCAGCTTTCTGGCTGCTTGGTAAGGCCCCCCCCCCATTCCCACCATACATCATCTGACCATATGAGACATGTCATTTATTACATGACATAATTCTGGAATTTTCTGTGACACTCTAACATGATGCAATATTACAGAGTGATTTCACAAAAAGCTAAACAATATTATGTAATTATTGCACAGAAAACTAAACAACTTCACAAATTTACTGTAGAAAATCATAGTTAAGTTAATACAAACATAACTTATTCTCTCCTTCATAACAATATCTATGAATAACTTCATAAATTGACCATAGAAAATCATAGTTAAGTTAATACAAGCACCACCACCACCATCATCATCTTTCTGTTGTTTTATTTATTAAGGTTTGGATGATGCCCGAAATACAGCCTGTCTGGCCTGGAAAATGATCCAAGATGGATGCTTAATGAAAATAACTAAAACTCTGTCAGAGGTATATTTAAAAAAAATTTTCAAGATACATTACATACTGATAGATGTCACTGTTCTTTTTTTTATCTTTTCTCTTATAGGCACAGGCATGGCTGGGTAGTTAAGAAGCTCGGTTTGCAACCACACAGTTTCAATTTCAGTCCTACTGCACATTATCTTGGACTAGTGTCTTCTCCTGTAGCTCAGGGCTGACCAATGCCTCATTTTTGCCAGCTGAGTGGACTGGTGTAACATGAAATAAAGTGTCTTGCTCAAGGACACTGTGCCGCCAGGAATTGAACTCACAACCTCATGAACTTGAGGCGATTACCATAATTACTAAACCACATGCCTTCACTTAGCTACAGTACAGACTGAAACAAGTAAAAGATATTACCTGCACTATTATTGACCTATTTACATTTCAACCCATGCTAGCATGGAAAGCGGACGTTAAACGATGATGACGGATATTTGTTCTCATTTTGTTTGTTGTTAACACAACGTTTCAACTGATATACCCTCCAGCCTTCATCAGGTGTCTTGGGGAAATTTCGAACCTGGGTTCTCATTCCTAAGGTATTTTTCAATGTTGTTAATATTATTATTACTATTACTGTTAATATTCAGGTCACTGCTTGGAATCGAACTCGGAATCTTGGGGTTAGTAGCCCGCGAACAAGCTTATATTTCATCATTGTCTGTACACCAACTAATAAAAGACAAAAAAAATCATCCAGCTATATAACCTGTTGTTCTAATAATTTATGACGCATGCGTACGAACAACCATGCTACATGGCAGTGAAACATGGGCTGTAACTGCTGAGGACATACGTAAGCTCGCAAGGAATGAAGCCAGTATGCTCCGTTGGATGTGTAATGTCAATGTGAATACCCGTCAGAGTGTAAGTATCTTGAGAGAAAAGCTGAACATTAGAAGCATCAGTTGTGGCGTGCAAGAGAGACGATTGCGCTGGTATGGACATGTGGTGAGAATGGAGGAGGATAGCTGCGTGAAAAAGTGCCACACCCTAACAGTTGAGGGAACCCGTGGAAGAGGTAGGCCCAGGAAGACCTGGGCTGAGGTGGTGAGGCAAGACCTT
>NC_068997.1:4977790-5004736 GCF_001194135.2 Octopus bimaculoides
TGCGGGTGACACGTAAAAGCACCCACTACACTCTCTGAGTGGTTGGCGTTAGGAAGGGCATCCAGCTGTAGAAACTCTGCCATATCAGACTGGAGCCTGGTGTTGCCATCCGGTTTCACCAGTCCTCAGTCAAATCGTCCAACCCATGCTAGCATGGAAAGCGGACGTTAAACGATGATGATGATGATGATGATGATGATCACTCACCTGAAATTGTCCTATTTCTAGTCTGTGTTAACTTGAGAGAAAACAAGAAAATATTCTCAATAAAGAAATATTGACTTTTTTGTGTGTGGTTTTTGCATTTCATGAAACAATTCCATTTGTCTAAATAACATTTTGTGATTCATTTTCCTGTTAGAATGGAGGTCATGTGAAAACCAGGGCACTGAGATAACAAATGCCCTCTTCAGTTGGAACATTTAAAGGCAGCCATATTATATGTATATATAAAACAAATTGGCTCTCATGCTAAAGTAAAACTAAACAAACCCTTTATTATATTTTTTTGGTAAGTATGAGTAAGGGATCATTAAAAAAGAGAGAGAGAGAGAGAGGGGGGTAAACAAAGACAAAAGCAAATATTGTGGGGCCTTTTGTTAATCACAAATGAATTATTGGACATTGTGTTAGGTCAGGAGTTTGTTTATGATCAGTAGCTAACTCATTTTAAGTGTATTTTGATGTTTGCTTAAAATTGATTGGGGAAAAAACAACAGACATCACAACTGGTTCACCAGAAAAATATCTAGTGGAGGCGATGGCAGTGGCAGCTGTTGAAACCTTTTCTTTGTGGTGTTGTGTTTCTTTCATATTCTGGCAGAGGAAAGCCCCAATAAGTACCAGTAATATGCTGAGTTTAATTTATTTGACTCTGTCCTCTCCCCTAATGTATGATACTGTACTGATGTGAACAAAACAATTATGTACAGTGATGTTTGTCTCACCGAAGACTGTCATTGGTTTCCTTTATACTATATTTCAGCCAGTCAATCTGTTTGTTCTCTTTCTCTCTCTATCTCTCTCTCTCTTTCTCTCTCTCTCTTTCTCTTTCTCTCTCTCTCTCTCTCTCTCTCTCTCTTCCCTACACACACATACATAGTTAAATAAAATCCAGGTAAAAAACCTTGCAGAATGCTATACAATGCTCCTGCTACTTGATATGCATCAGGAATTCCATAGAATTTATATTAATAGATAAATGATACAAAATGGGATAAACGATATTCTTTATTTAAAATCACTACAATTGTTTCAACATATTTTTACACCTTTAGTACATTGACGAGGTGTGTAATCATTATCATACATTCAAGGTGTAAAATATGCCTCCTCAGGTGATTGTTTAAATAACTTCTTCATTAGATCCTTTCGTCATTTCACTCTACGATATTAGCTTTTGTGAAATGATGAGGATCTAACAAAGAACTTATTTTAGACAATCACCTGAGGAGGTGCATTTTACACCTTGGATGTATGATAATGATTACACAAAACATCACCAATGTACTAAAGGTGTAAAAACGTGTCGCAACAATTGTGATTTTAAATAAAGAATGTTGTTCATTCCATTTTCTATCATATATATATATATATATATATAAAATATATAGATGGAGATATATAGGCTAGTATCTCTTGTGCTAGAAGATGAAGAAAATATTGCAAGTGAAATGTATCAACTGCATATTGTATGTCTGTATTGGAAAACGGATGTTAATGATGATGTATTAATATTAATGTAAATATTGGTATTAATATTAGTATATATGAAGGCAGCAAGCTAGCTGAATCATTAGCACATTGAGTAAAATGCTTAGCCGCAGTTCTTCTGACTCTGCTTTGAGTTCAAATTCTACCGTGGTCAATAAAGCATTAGTCAAGTATATAGGAGTCAATGTAATTGACTTGCCCACCTCCATAAAATTGCTGGCCTTGTGCCAAAATTTGAAACATTTTAGTATGTATTTGTATTAATATTGGTTTTAACATTATCATTGGTGTATGTATTAATGTTAGTGTGTTTATTAGTATGTATGTCTATATTGGGATGAATATATCATTTATGGTTCCTGGACTTGGAGTCTAATTTATCAGAAAATATCTACTGCTAGAAATATTGTTTCATGTATGACTTGTTTTGATTTATAACTATTGTCTTTTACCATTTCAGAACCCAAAGTCCTCAGCGCTAAATAAAAATATCAACAGTTTTACTGTAACCAAAGAAAAGCAAAAGACTGTCACATTGCATACTGCACAAACTAAGGTCTCTGGTGGTGGTGGTAATAATAATAATAATAATAATAATAATAATAATAACAACAACAACAACAACAATTGTAATAATAGCAACAGCAAAAATGATGTTTTTAAACAGCCTTTGCCTATTATGGAAGCTTCTTTGGATAAGTTTCACAATGTAGTTTTAGTTAATACTTTACATCAGAACAAGCCTCAATTTAACACACCCAGAGCCCAATTTCAGGAATTTACTAAGCATGTCTCAACTGTTCCTGCAGAATCTTTCATAAATAACTTATCATCTTCAGGAACTGGATCATATGGAAAATATATAGATCTCACCAAAAGAAATCCAGGTTCCGACAAAAGTAATGCTAGTCTTGGCAGAAGCAATTTAGGTCTCAATAAAAGTAATGGTTTTACCTCAACTGTTGTGGCATCTCGCACTTCCTTAAATGATGGGGCATCAAGTTCTTCCACAAAGAGTGGAACATCTAGCTTTTCATCTGCTGTGACATCCGACTCTACCTCAACTGTTAAAGTTTCAAGCTCTTCTTCAAAGAGTGTTGCATCTAATACTTCCTTAAATGATGGAGCATCTAGCTCTTCCTCAAATGGATTTACTGGAATAAAATATTCATCATGTTTCTCGGAAAAAAGCAAAAACTTTCACGTTTATATTGATTTGAACAATTCAAAACTAGACTGGAATTCTTCTAAAGTTCCAGAAAATTGCAAAAATATTAACAAAAGGACAAATAATTCACGAGAACACTCCTCAAATAATCAAGAAGTCAAATTACAAACAAAAGCAAATTCTTCATGCTTCAACTTAACTTCAATCACACCTTTCAAGACACCACTAAATTTCAAATATTCAAATAAAAATTTCACAAATTTTGCCATTAAAGAAATCACCAATATGACAGTAATTTCTAATGTATGTGATACATCATTGAATAGAAGTTCAAGAAATATCACACCAAATGTAAATAAAGACTGTTCATTCAGTAAATCAATGAAAGCCACTCCACCTTTATGTAAATGTGGTTGCCGCTCAATGTTGCGCCTCTGCCAAAAGCCAGGCCCCAATATGGGAAGGCATTTTTACACTTGCCCCTTGAAGACAAGATCGAAAAATAAAAGCAAAAGAGGGAACTCAGTTGAACCATGTAATTATTTCCAGTGGGAATCACCAGTATCTCTCCATTCTTCATTTTGTTCTTCACCATTTTCGTCTTCCTCTATTTCCAACCATTCTCTCAACATGTCCTCGACTACACGAAATCTTTCATTTGCTAAAACTGCCAATCTTTCCACTGGTGAGACATCACAAACACCTAAGTTCAGAAAACAGACAATACGACCATGTCAGCTTATTCCCTACAAATAAACTGTCACCATGTGGGAGTGGGGGTGGGGATGGACATATATTTTTTAAAGCATCATGTCTGCTACTGGTTTTCACTCAGATATACACTATGTGTATGTGTTTAATATTAATGCATTTTATTTTAATTTTTTAAAATTTTCTCTCACTTAACCTCTTTGTATCTACAATAATAATGTATCTCTCTATAAATAATATATTTATTCATTGTTCAAGATTCCGACCTGATTAATAATAATAATATAATATTAGTAACATCGTTAGGAATGAGAACCCAGGTTCGAAATTTCCCCAAGACACCTGACGAAGGCTGGAGGGTATATCAGCCGAAACGTTGTGTTAACAACAAACAAGATGAGGACAAATATCCGTCTAATGTAAATAATTCCTCATCTCTTAAATATAGAACTGTATTATTTTTGTATTAATATTTGTGTATTTTTTTAATATTGTTTTAACCTCCAACTTCTTTTTTTTTTTTTGGACCCTCTCCTTCTAGCTCATATAAGCTAGTATTGTTTATTTAGCATTCACTCTACCCTGAATTGTGGCACAATATGGACAGATTTCGGAATACCAATGAACTTTTATGTAAATATATCAACTTAAAGGATAAAGATATTACAATGGATATTACAATGAACAATACCAGGTGGACTCCCACTTTTTATCTCTCGTGTTTCTCTCTCTTACTTTTTTCTTGGTGACTTCTTTGTGATATAGTACTTGGGAAAGAATATATTTGCGACTGAAGATAGCTTTATACCATCCTGCCTATCAATTATATACCCATATAATGATGCAACGACTATGAAACTTGAAACACGTGTACCGCGGAATCCTTTGTGGTCTGTTTATATTTTTACGTTTTTAATATATATATATATATATATATATATATATATATGTATGTATACACACACAGACACATACACACACATGCATATATTGTCTCATTGTTACCTGAAAGAAACTGACAAGGGAGAAACTCAGTCTAACAACAGAGTACATCATAATTGCTGAATAAATAAAGTCTTCTCTGTGTATTAAACTTTTTTGCCTTCCATTTGTACACTGGAATGTGTGTACAGTAATCACTCACCATCTGGTTCATCTATTGCGCTCTCAGTACATCACAGATTTTTCTGGCTAATATATGTAAATTTATATTGCAGGCTCCTCAGTATATCACTGGTTTCTGTGGCTGATAGATATTTATATTTTTTTACATTGCTTATTTTACTACAGAAATAATCGATTTTTCACGCCTAAAAATTAATAAATGAAAATACAGAACAGTACTGCAATGTATAACACATTAATTAAAATATATTAAAATAAAGTATGTAGTGTACCGTAGAGGAGTAAACAAAGAATCACATGTACTGTATGGAAAACAAAACATGGGAGGCAAGTGTGTGGTGTTGTTTTGCATTTGTGTGTAAAATTGTGAATTTATTTCAAGCCCTACGATGTCACCCAAACATTCTGCATCTTGTAGGGCTTCTAGCAGTGAACCCAAGTACCAGAGGAAGATACTTACTATAGCAGAGAAGATGAAACTCCTTGACATGCTTAAGGAAGAGAGAAGCTATGCAGATGTAAGCTGCCATTATGGCAGCAATAAATTTACTGTTCACTACATCAAGAAGAACAAAAAAATATAAAAGCAACAGCAATAGTGACTTTTAACAAGACTGCGAAAAGGGTCAGATCCTCAGAAACTGTCCAATTTACGCCAGCAATGAAAACATGCTAAATGATGGCAATGATGATATACAAAGGTATGGCTATGAGTTTGAAAAGTTCACTTCCCAACCACATGGTTTTGGGTTCAAGCCCATTACACAGCACCATGAGTGTCTTCTACTACAGTCTTGCACTGAGCAAAACCTTGTGAGTAGATTTGGTAAATAGAAACTGAAAGAAGATTTATATATATATAAAGTTGAAATTTATAGAAAAACAAAGACAATGACAGATGTATGAACAAGTAAGTGTATTAGTTTGACACTCAGGAAAATGAAAAAGTCTTTTACGTTTTGAGCCTATGCTCTTCAACAGAAATGAATAAGAGAAAATAGAGAGAAAAAAACTTGTAGATTTCAGTGGTTTGGCATGGTGAATATATATCATCATCATCATCATCATTGTCTTAACATCCATTTTTCCTTGTTCACATAGGTTGGATGGAATTTGTTGAGGCAGATTTTCTATGACCATTAGACCATTCCTGTGATCAACATTGATCTATTTGCAAGGTGATATTTCCCATGACCAGACATGTTTTCATGGAAGATTGGGGATGAGGGATATTGCTTTCATGACAGTGACACTCATTTATAACTATTATGCACACAATGGGCTTCTTTCAGTTTCTGTCTTCCAAATCCACTCACAAGGCTCTGGTCATCCCAGCACTGTAGCAGAAGACACTTGCCCAAGATGTGTGTGTGTGTATACATATGTATGTGTGTGTTAGTATGTTAGTTCACATCTGCAGCCACTTGTACGAAAGTAAGGTGGTCAGTGTTGTTCATAGTGTCTCCTCTCAACAAAGTCTGAGCACAAGTGGTGGCTCATAGATAAAATTAGTTGGGGTGCTGCTTCAGAAAATTTTTAGCCGTTGTTTTAATATTGTGTAAAAGGAAACAAACATATAAAAAGAATATTTATACATAAACTTGATCAGTTCGCGTTTTAGCCACTGCAGGGTTGTGTGCTTAATTTGTTCACTGAACACTTCAACGAATTCCCTCTTGTTTTTCAAAAATTACCCCTAAATCACAAAATAAAGGAGGGGGGGGGGAGAAATCTGCCCTATCTTTCAAATCCTGGCAGCAACACTGAAGCTAGGAGCAGGATAAATGATCTACTTCTCCACTTTATCACATTCAAGAATATAAACACGTTTTTAAGCACAACACACGTGGAATCAAAAAGAAACACTACCTTTCACTGACACTGCATGAACGACAGTGCTGTCTCTCCCTAACATGAAGCCTCCTATCTCGGACATGTGAGCATGCACACAACAGCCAAACACCGCATTGCTGAAACTGTGAAGCGCAAAGTTCTATACAAGGATTTTTTTCATAAGCTAGGGGATAACTACTGACATTAAGCTTAAGGATTATATAACATACATGTATAAAGAAAGTATTAAAGAGAAAAGGACTCATTATATTGAATGCTGTCAATAATAACGAGTGGAAATAGGGAGTGCTGCAGTTCCGCAGTACCTATATACGAGCCGCCACTGCTGAGCACTCAGTGTCTTCGATACCATGTGGAATAAGTGATCTCTGACTTGAAACAAGGGAAGAGATACAACATCTCGATGTATCAACTAACCCATACCAGCATGGGAAAACGAACCTAAAACAAACGAACACACGCACACACAAGATCGACAATTTCGTTAAAATTGAAATTAAGTCATGATATTAAAACTGTTCATTAACAATGATTATAATAATTTCTGAAGAAAAAGTAATAATATCATTTCTGTTACCCATTGGGCTACTTTTCATTTGCTTAATAATATAACGAATCTGTTATTTTGAGCGAGAGCTGACCTTGTTTAAGTTTTGTGGCCAAAACTCGAGTGCTACTCTTAGTCATGCAATCTTCCAGATTGTTTTGTTTAACCCAGGTTAGTGTTGAGCGTATGATCAAAATCATTCCAAGACTGATCATTCCGTCAATTATTCAAAGACAGTGTATCTAGGTCCACGTTATCTGATTCAGCCTTCCCTTTTTAAGATAGTTGAGTGCTACGTAAAGGAAATTTGGCTGCTATTTCTAATAGATCGATTGACCGCGTGAGAGGCAACTTCACTGGCCTGCCTTTTTATCTTATTCCTGTCTACCTTTGATGACAGATAATAAAATAGTTAAGACCACACCTGTGGCTTGTACGCATGCGCCCAGGTGTGTACTTGAACGGTTGGAATGTTTAGTTGAACCTCTCATTAATTGATTAAACTTAACTTTTGTTCTAATTATTTTCCCTCGCAAGGTAAGGAATATAATTTAATATAGTCCTATTAATGTTTACTCAACATGTGTTTAATGATATATGAACACATACATTTTATATATATATATATATATATAGAGAGAGAGAGAGAGCTATATCTTAACTTTAAATAGTATACATCGTTCATATAACTATATTTTTATATATTTAAATTTCTATGGCTTGAATTTTGACACTCTATTTTAAATAAAATAGTTAAAACATACAATTTCTCGTTAACTTTTAAATTTTTAACCCAAACATTTCTTTTATCCCCCCTCTTACACACACACACATATATATACACATACGTGTGTATATATATATATATATATATATATATATATATATATATATATATATGATTGGGGTTAAAATTTAAGCAAGTTTAAGAATAATAACGTAACATTAACTAAAGGAGTGACTCAATAGTGAGAAACAAATCATCAAATTTATAAAATTTGTGCTCAGTGAAAGTTACATATACGCATACATACACATACGCACTTCCGATTTACTTAATATATCCACCTGTTAGTAATGTTATTTTTATTCAGAAAGTGTGTTTCTCATATTTGGAGGGGATCTGCAAGAATTGTAAAAGATGGGGTGAAAAGACAAATTGTTATGCTTATGAAAAATTGACATAGTTTTAGACTGTTTAAACCATGGTAAAGAAAGATAAAATATATATATGCAAACTGTAATTCGTTTTCTCATTAGTAAAGAATGGAGTTGGGCTCCATTTTTCGGTGAGGTGGGGGTACCTTGTATTTGTCAGTCAGCCGATTTCTTGTTTGATCTCCTTTTTATTTCCTTATTAAAGAAATACAATTATTAATTCTTCGTCTTCTAAGCAAAACGATAAAAAATGGCTAGGTTTTAGAAATAATCATGGTTTACTGAAGGAGCAACTAATGAGTACCAGTAATATATTTAAGTTAATCTAGCCTTACTCTTTCTCCATTGTGGAAAGTAATTATTGTAGTGAATTTGTAGAATTGGAAGAGCATCGTATAAAATGCATTCCCCTAGTTATGTTGCTTTTAGATTCTGAGTTCAAAACCCAATGAAGTCGACTGAGCCATTTCATCCTTTTGTGGTTGATGTGATATAACCCTACTCGAGTACTAGAATTGCTCAGGTTTTGTGCCTATCTTAGAAATTATTGTCATAATTATTATTATTGTTATTTATGTCAATGGTGTTTGAAAAGGCATGAATTTTACAATGCGTCTGCTCTCCAGGCCAACTTGTTGCTTTTTCATTAGTTCTTGGTTAACGTATCGTCTCTCTAACCTTAATGAAGAACTTTTAAACTCAGACAAAAAAGTTTTGATTCAGAGTTGCACTTCCCTCTATTTATATATACTTCAGAATTGTTTACCAGTACACACACAATATTGTTGTTGTTTAGATGATGTCTGCTTCCTTTTACTTCTACAATTAAAGAATATATGAGATTATATATTAAAGAAGAATATATGAGATATATATTAAAGAAGAATATGTGAAACTATTTATTCCCAAGAATAAGGAGACCAGTCATTAAATGGCTATAGAATATAATGATCTTTTATTTTAAATATATATACCCCTGAAGAAAATGGTGACATTTGAAACAATGTATATAATACGATCCTCTAACACAATCCAGTTTATCTTGAATTTTGAAGAAATGCAATTTATAATTAAATTACGTCTTGTATAAGAAAGTAAATGAAACTTAAAACTCTCGTTTTAAATATTTAATTATAATCTTTGAGTCGTTTGGTTGCTTTTGTTTACATGATATATTGTTTCCTTATTTCTAGTTGGACCTTGACTTTGAAACTATTGAGATGGAATGTGTGGATAAACGGTTTTCCATAGCTTGAATCATTATTATTATTTTGGTGGACTAAGGGGTGGTATGATTTAGATTTGGTTGCTATGTCTGACACGTAAAGGGTTTTCTCGAATATATTTAGGTTTGTCCAATGTGTTATTTCTTTTTAAAATACTTGTTTGGTTTCTGAATGTGAGGGGCAATTTGAGAGAGATTAGATTATTTCTGTGTGTTCCAGTGACCACATTTGGCTCCAAAACAGAATTTAAGTTTGAGAAGGAAGGATTTTATACTAAAACCTGACTGGTGGGATGGGCCATGTTTGTAAATATTATAGTTCTGGGGGTTTTATTTTCGTAAATTTTCCGTTAAAATTAAGACCTTAGGGTCTAACTTCTGCCTATTTAGTCACGATTTTAAGGTTTGTATCCTGGTCTCAACATTAGTGTCTAACTTCCTATCCACGATTTTAGGATCTAACTTTCTGGTCACAATTTAAGGGTTTGACTCCTGCTCACGACTTTGGGTTTAACTTCTTGTGAACAACTTTAAGGTTCACCTTTCTCATATCATACTCTCCTGTTTTAAGTAAAAAATGGTAAGGCACATTTTGTCATGTAGACTAAAATAAATAATGATGGAACTGTAATGGTTGGAATACCATTGATACTAGGCGTGCTGCATGAGAGCTGACCTAGAGCTACAAAAACAACACTATGACATTATAACTTAGGATCCACCTTCCTTGCCATGACTACTGCTGCACATTACACTTTGTTGGTTAAATTGTAATTTAAAATGAAAGAACAAAACATTCTTAGTTTCACCCAGATATTTCTCTCTAATTTCAGATAAACTTTGAACATCACCTGAAAACTCACAGAACTTCTGGAGATGTATTCTGACAAAAGTTCATCCAAAGCCATTGAGGCTGGTGAATATGAGATGGACCGCAAAAATTGGTCTTCTCAATTGAGTGTGGCTACTACTGGTAGTCGGCACAGCCTCCACTCAGTGTACACTATACATTCTTCCTATGTCTTACCAATTCTGACTGAAACACCAGACCCTCATAAGAAGCCACCTGACTATTTAGGTTTCTCGATCTGCTCCATTTTCTGCAATCCACTCTTTGGTATATTTGCAATATTGCTATCAGGTAAGTTATATTAAAGATTTACTTCACACCTTCTAGAAATGGGGGAAGGGATCTAAAACAACACCCACTGCTTTCTTTGCTCATCTCTACCACATTCTCTCTACAAATAAAATTCTGATAACAATGAATGCAGGAATATCTGTGTAGTGATGAAGCTGTTTTGCAACCATGTAGTTTCTCTGCCATAACCTTCTGTTCGTTAATGCTTTGTGAGTGAAATTTGCTAGAATAGATGTGTGTGTGTGCATGTTTCTGTCATCATCATCATTTAACACCCATGTTCCATGCTGGCATGGGTTGGACAGTTTGACAGGATCCAGCAGGGTAAGGCATCACCTTGACTCTAGTAGCAGCTAACTATAATGCTACTACACCCTGATTAACTATATGGGTGACTAACCTGTATCTTATGCCACCAGAAATTTTAATCATCTTGGCAGTGATTCCTGATGGCCCAGGAATCACTTCATGTCCTTAATTGCCTTATCTATTATGCTGCTATCAACTCTGATGGCTGTTCCCTCAATTGGTTCAATATTTGGTAAATTCTCCTTCTCCCATTCATTTTCCACATTTAGTAACCTTTTATAGTGACACTTCCATGCATCTTTCTTCTCTGAGTCACCACATGCAAGCATACCATTATCCATTTGCACACATTTCTTACCTACCACATCTCTATTTTCTCTGATACACTGCTTTGCAATCCTGAACACCTCATGCCTCTGATCCTCATGCTGTAGAACATTTGCAAATCTCTTACCTTCGGCTACTCTTTTTGCTATGTATACCTGACACCTAGCTGCCCCTTTTGCTACCTGATATAATTCTCTGCTCGCTCCATTTTCCAGGCCTGTTTTTTGCTTTTATAACACTGTCAACCTCCTTGCTCCACCACCATGTCACCCTTATTCTAGCTGGGACTTTGCACCAACCACAGATTTCGTCCGTAACCCTCAGTAGATTGTCCCGCAGGAAATTCCAGTTGTCCTCTAAGCTATATGTCCCCCAACTCTGCTTCTCTTTCGTCAGAAGCTTCCATTAGTAAATCTCTAAATTTTTATCTGTTTGCTGGGTCTTTGAGCTTCCATAGTCTTCTTTTCCAGATTGGTTTATTTATCTGAGTCTTTCTAGCTCTAATTCTGAAGTCACTGACTAGTAGCCTATGTTGGGTTGACACTCTTCACCTGGGAAAGACTTTGCATTTTTAAGCACTCATCTATCTCTTTGTCTGGTGAGGAGGTAGTCAATCTGCCTTATGTGCTCACCAGACTGATAAGTGATTAGGTGGACAGCTGGTTTTTTTGAAGTTAGCGTTGCAGATCATGAGATCATTTGCATCACAGAACTCCAGCAGTCTTGTTCCCTCCTCATTTCTAGATCCAAAACTATAGCCCCCATGCACTCCCTGGAATCCATGGGGAGTGCTGTCCAACATGTTCATTGAAGTCACCAGCCACAATAACAAAGTCTGTCTTTTGTCTTTGAAGTGGTCTGCAAAATGGCATCACTCTGACATTTCAACAATCTCTCCACTCCTTCCTTTCATTGGGTCAACATTGATGGTAGCAGCCCTGAGATTGAGTACTTGGGAGTGGTGGTGGTAAGGTAGTTGTGGAAATGTTGTTATCACCTGACATGAAGATCTGCCAAGACGCCTGCCAGCTTGCATAGAGCTTTGTTACTGACCTTATTCTGTGAATTACAATGAATGGCAGTTTCCCCCACCTCATCCAACATCTAGAGCAAGAGCCAACAAGTGGGTATGAGAATAGGGTAGTTACATAGAGCAGTTTAAGTATTATATGTCTAAATATTCATATATGAGGTACCTTTAACTGTATATGATACTCACCAGGGCATGTGTATGAGGACATGAGGGTATACTCAAAATATGTATTCACATACACAGCACATGAGATGTATGAGTTGCCAGGTGAAAATGTTAATGTATCAATTAAAATGGTGGTGCGGGAGGGACAGTGGGCATAATGGGTGTGCAAAATGGACGTTAAGCACAGCCCTTTTGCAAACTAAGCTTTACACACCACATGGCTAGTCGGGCTCAGAAGAAAGCCATAGTATTTAATAACAATTATTCTTATCATTAAAATATTAATACTAAATTAATATACTTGTACATTTTAATCGTTAAATTTATCACATAAGCAATGTGAGGGGTTCCGCTGAAATTGAAATGAAATGAAATTACATGTGGCCTTGGCAACTAAATATTGAAAATGGGGGAATTCTAGATTCAGGCACCTTGGGCAAGTGTCTTCTACTATAGCCTCGGGCCGACCAAAGCCTTGTGAGTGGATTTGGTAGACAGAAACTGAAAGAAGCCCATCGTATAAATGTATATATATATGTATGTTTGTGTGTGTTTGTCCCCCCAACATCGCTTGACAACCGATTTTGGTGTGTTCACATCCCTGTAACTTAGCAGTTCGGCAAAAGTGACTGATAGAATAAGTACTAGGCTTACAAAGAATAAGTCCTGGGGTCGATTTGCTTGATTAAAGGTGGTGCTCCAGCATGGCCACAGTCAAATAACTGAAACAAGTAAAAGAGTAGTAGTAATAATAACTTAGCTGTTGACTTAGAAAGAGCAAGGGAGTTGTAGATTCATGAAATGGCATCGAAGGAATAGAACGATATTTGGGAATGTATTTTAAATATACGACAGACATTGGGGAAGAACGTTGAGAGCACAGCCCTTTTGCAAAATTAAGCATTACGCACCACATAGCTAGTCAGGCTCAGAAGAAAAGCCATTGTATTAAAATAATACTTATTATGGATAAAATATAAATGTTTGCTAAAGTTGTCTTTTCTTTTTGTTCTCAGAAAAATCCCGAGCATATTACCACAGGTGTAAATACAGGAAGGCAGCATTGTGTGGCACCTATGCCTATGGAGTAGCCCTTGGTGGATTAATATGTACTACTATTTTGTTGCTTCTGATTGCGGCACTGTTAATCTGGAGTACTGTACCTTATGTTGAATAAGATGAATCTCTTGTGGAATTAGGACAGAGAGAAAGAGAAGACCTTCCCCTATTCCCTTCTTCATGAACAATACGTATCTATATACATTCAAGCGTGTGTATATACACACATATAAACACAGGAAAAGTAGCCTATTTATACATATGTATATATAATTCATTAAACCTGAGACTTCATTCAATTTGTAGCAATGATAGAGTAATGACTTAGCGTCAAAGAAATAATGTGTGTATAGTTATAAGAATTTTTATTAGAAACATCAAACGATACAAAATAATTGTTTTAGCAGTAGAACTCAAAGTAGATAAAGCTATAGAATATATATATATATATATATATATATATATATATATATATATATATATATATATATATATATATATATGTATATAGATTACTGCTCTGTCCTTTAGAGTGGGCTTCTTTTGGGGATTTATGATCCACTGATGAGATATATATATTTATTTATATATGTCTTATTCACACACACACACACACACACACACCCATATATATATATACACACACACACACACACCCATACTATGTACCCTGCACTAAAAGAATTCTACTGACAAGTTTCATAAATGGAATTGAGACCAGGTATTGCAATCAATCCATCAAAAGTAACCAGCTTTTATAATGTAGCTTCTTTCTCTTCTTTTTTCTATCCTCCAAATCTTACCTCAAATATGGTTCTGATGACATTGAAATCATATTCATTGACATTACCTAAATGATGACATTTTTACATTAGAAATATTTTAATTTAATTTAAAATAATTTTTGTTTTTATTTTTTTACTATTCTAATTAAGATAATTACAAACATTAATAATATACTAAATTCTTTTGTGAAGCAAAATTATATTTTTATTATTAAATTTTGAAACATTCCAGTTTGTGTTATAAACTTTAGCTGCCATTCTTATAAGACACTTTGTAATTTTTCATCATCCTCATCATCAGCCAGGTCAGCTTCAAATTATATCCTAATGTCTTCAGAAATAAATTATCTTTTGATAAGACAAAAGGTAGAACACCTTGGGTCATAAGTTTATTTGATCAGAGTTGACCTGGACTAAACAACAAAACTGCATTTTTTTCTGTTTTTTTCTTTTTCTTTTTGTGATGGGCACCAAATAAGCTTGATTAAATCAAATCATTAAATACTGTATCATCAATGTTTGGTACCAATGATTTAGAATGTTTATGTTGGAATGTCAGTATCAAAATCCTGATTATATCCTGTTGACATGACATGATGGGTCTGTCTAACAGAACATCTACATAATGTATAAACAACATATACATACATATATATACACACACTAATCACCACAGACACATATATCTATCTATCTATATATATATATATATATAGTGGTTGGCGTCAGGAAGGGCATCCAGCCATAGAAACCATGCCAAATCAGACTGGGGTCTGGTACAGCCCTTCAGCTTGCCAGTCCTGGTCAAACCATCCAACCCAAGCCAGCATGGACAATGGATGTTAAATGATGATAATATATGTATATATATCATTCCCATCAAGTATGTTGTTGCTATCAAGAACTGTTGTCATCTTACATTTCAGAAATGTTGAGGTTAATTGTTTGAGGTGCCACTCTGCTGCAGACATAACTCATTTTCAGCTGAGTGGACTGGAGCAATGTGAAATGAAGTGCTTTGCTTAAGGATACAATGTACTACCTAGTCTGAAAACTGAACCTATGAGCTGACAATCATAAATTCAGTTGCCTAATCACTTCTCTGTGTGCCTTCACTCTCTATATACATTTGTGTGTGTATATGCATATATATACATACATACATTCATACATACATATACATACACACACACACACACATAGGGAGAATTCACAAAAATAAAAATAAAAGACGAAGACAGGTGGTGTAGACAACAAACAGATGTATTAGTATAACGCTTGGGAAGTGAAAAAGTATTTAACGTTTCAAGCCTACACTCTTCATATATATATATATATATATATATATATATATATATATATATATACACACACACACACACAATACACATACATTCATACACTCATGTGTGCTCATAGCTCATAACCTTATATGTGTACCAAAAGAGATGGTGAGATGGAGGCTGGTGTGGGTTGATGATAATTGAACATAGAAAGGGTGAACATATAGTTCTATAGGGGTCAAGATATGTTCATTGGTTCCTGTAAGGTATGATACTTAAAAAGATGGTAAATTACACACAAATGTTAGGCTGCACAAACAAGAGAAAGAAAACCCAGTTCACATAGTAAATTAATTCAGAAGCAGCTAATGATTCACTGTCACTTCTCTCATTTTTAATTATTTGTTGTAAAAAAAAAAAAATATTAAAAAGATATACTATTCAAATTTTTCTTGTAGAAATAAATAACCAATTTCAATTTTTTTAATCATAAAAAAAAAAGCTATACATATAAATAATTGAAAAGTGTTTTAAACGTTTTACCCAAACAAATTTCTTTCCATGTCATATAAATTGATGGAATTTTAAAAGTGAGTCAAAACTAGATGATATTGTTTGAAACCCCAAGACATTTATATTTCACTTATTTTTCTATATAACAATAGTTTGTATCTCTTTGTATTTTTGTACCTTTTGGTTGAGTTTTCTTCATATATCTATCAAGTCATTTATATAATGGAGAATCTTGTCAATAAAAAGATGAATATTTTTAAATCCTACTTGGTTTTGTTTTTAATGCTTATGTTAGCATATTAGTTTTGAAAACAATGAAAAATTTAATAAAACAACTTTGTCATTATTAAACTGGTGTTTGGAACATGAATAAACATGAAACTTTGGTAGAAGGTTTTAACTTAAAACACTTTAAAACACAAAGTTGGTATCTTACAACCAGAAGCAGTTTCAGGTGAGTTAGCACCAAGAGTTAAACTCTGATTTTTCCATTAATGTTGTTGTGTATCTCTATGTCAGCTCTGAACTAGCAGACCTATGATCACCAGTCTTCCAGTGCCATTTTCACAGCCATAATGTATCTACATTACACAATATGTCCTTTTTCTTTCTCAATATGACTGTAAAATGTAATTTGAGGACGATTTAATTGATATATTGGGTTGGTAACTAAGTTCCCACCGTTTTTTTAAATTTTGGAATTTATTGCATTTTTAAATTTTGGAATTTATTGCATTTTTAAATTTTGGAATTTATTACTTTCAAGAATTCTATTTTTGAATCATTTTGTTTAGTTTTTTTTCCTAGTTACTTTTAGTTAATTTTTGTTTATTTTCAGATCATTAAAATGGAATGTCAAGTTAAGAAAAACGAGCATTGTCGACACCTCCTTCTTTTTGTTTTTAATCAAGGTTCTAAGGCCGCAAAAGCTGTTTGCAACATTTGTGCTGTGTATGGAGAGGGTGCCATAGCTGAAAGAACCGCTTGTGATTGGTATGCCAAGTTCAAAAATAGAAATTTTGACCTCAAAGACGCACCTCATTCTGGCTGTCCAGTTGAGTTCGATGAAGAGTGATTAAACCAACTTTTGCATGAAAATTCTTGTCACAACAAGGGAAACAAGATCTTCATCCGTGTAAAACGATGTTGTGCGTATGGTGGGACTGGGAAGGGATTATCCATTACAAATTGCTTGAATGGAACCAAACGGTCCACGCAGAACTCTATGTTCAACAGATGGAATGACTCAACATAGCTATTCAGGAGAAAAGACCTAATGAGCAGCATGGAGTTCTTCTGATGCACGACAATGCCCGCCCTCATATCACCAATATGACCAAGGAAGCCATTCAAATGCATGGCTGGGAAGTGCTGCCACACCTGCTATACTCTCCTGATTTGGCACCAATGAATTTCCACCTCTTTCGAGCTCCTTCAAATGCTATGCGCGGAGTTTCGTTCAATCCTGATGCAGAATTGAGAGCTTGGTTGGATCAATTTTTCAAGTCGAAATCGGGTGATTTCTACCAACAAGGTATCAAAAATCTTGTTGAACGTTGGAAAGATGTTGTAAACAACAAGGGTGAATACATTATTGATTAATTAGTTGTTATTTTTTATTAAACCTTTAAAAAAATTTTAATTTAAAAATCGGCAAGAACTTAGTTGCCAACCTAATATTTAACAGTTGGAGCAGCCACATAGAAGCTCAGAGCTGGAATATTTTTGAGAAAGAAATCTTATTCAGGACTAACCTGGGGCTAAAGAACAACTGTGACAGTAGAGTGAGCTACACGATCAATTGGCTTGCTAGAAATAACAGCCAAAAATATCATAACTTACTATCTTATAAAAAAAAAAATTTACAGATTTTTTTTATGGATAATGCTGTCTGGGCATACAAAATGAAGAGATGGTCATGGCAAAATTGTCTTTGCTTATTGGTTTAGTTTATCAGGATTAAACCTGAGGCAGCTAACAACATTAACTCAAAAGTAACACTTTTGATGATGTTTCAATTTTTCCAAGTTCATTTGTGGGCTGGAACTGCCTACAAATTTTCAGGAATTTAACCATTTTCGAAACAATTCTTTTGTAATAGATGAAATATTAATTCTTTAAAACTTTCTTAATGATTTTTAACTGAAATGATAGGAAGTACCATATTCCTTGAGATGGGAATAGACCATATGAGGGAGCTTCTATATGATCATTCGATCTATTTGAAATAGCAGCTAAATCTCCCTGAAATCACACCCTTCTTAAAAATAGGATACACAGGACATTGTAGTCTTAAATATAAAAACAGCTTGAACAATCATAGTTGGAATGTCTTTGATCATAGGTCTGCTCATTCAAGGCAAATAAATGGTTCTTTTAATTTAGAAGAATAATGGGATTTTATAAAAAATTAAAGTTAATTGTATTTCACTAAAACTTTAATAGTGAATAACGTTTTACATAATACAAAATTGACGCCAGTGAGGTCTTACATAGTTATCTCCCTTTGGTATACTCCTTTTTCAATCCACACCATTTGTAAATTATACAATAATAATCAAATTTTTATTCCATAAAATAAAGCCAGCTGAGGCTTTCATATTGAAGATGGAATCATTTTCACAATATACAAAAAGAAATTATAACTATGAAATATTCTGTAAAAAAAAAACAAAAAAAAAACGCTTGAATCTAATCACTTATCATTCTTTTAATATTTGCTTTCCACACTTGCATGGGCAGACAGAATTTGTTGAGGCAGATTTTTTACAGCCTGATGCCCATTCTGTCACCAGACCACACCAGCTTCCCAGCAAGGTAATTTTTCTCCATTGTTAGTTATGTTTTTACAAGAAATTGGATATGAAGGACACTACTTTATTTCATAAATTGGCCATACAGCCTTACAAAGATGTAGCTGTGGGCTGGACAAAGACACAAATGATAATGGAATGAAAAAAATGAAAAGATGGTTGGTGAGGGAAGCAGACAATGTCCGCCAATTGCTACTTCCCCAAAACATTGTTCTCTTTTTCTCAACACTAAATGAGGTATTGAACCTCTTACCAAAGTTGTAATCATCCTTACAAGTTGAGGCGCTGAGCCTCTTACCAAAAATAACAAATTCAAATTTCAAATCGAGGCACTACGTGTTTCAGTCATAAAACTGTGGCCATACTGGAGCACTACTTTGAATTTTTAGTTGAACGAATAAGCCCCAATACTTCTTTTTTTTGAGCTAAGTTACAGGGACTCAAACACCAGTTGTCAAGTAGTGGTGGTGGGACAAACATAGACACACTTATATCTACCAAATCCACTCACAAGGCTTTGGTCGACCCAAGGCTATAGTAGAAGACACTTGCCCAAGGTACCACACAGTGGGACTGAACCTGGAACCATGTGGTTGGAAAGCAAGCTTACCACTAAAATATTTTGTGTATTGTAGAATTATATCCAATTTATTGCACAAAATCTTATATGGACTCCAGTTGAGAACCACTGCTGTAGAACATAGCCTTGGGAACCCTAGTGTCCTTCCATGCAGTTTACATCTTTCACTTAACTGCAATTTCAGCAGGATAGACTTAATACTAGATATATTTACATACTAAAGGATCTCCTGGTTGAAAATGTCATCTCACCAAGAAATATTTATTATAAATCATAGCTGATGCAACTCGATCCTCATCAGCTTTTTGAAATGTCAACAATACAGTGTATAAGTCTCAGATGGATATAACAGACAGGATAGTATTACTGCTGTTAACTTTGCAGTTTTTGTTATAGTTTTATGCCATGTAGTTTCTACAATTGATCATTGAGTTTCCTGAAAGCAATCCCAGCCAGCAATATGTGATAATCCACTTCCATGTCCAGACTGTTGTCATCAGACATTACACAACTCAAATATGTGAACTTTTTAACCATGTTCAGTGGCTGATTTGCAATCATCATGGTTAGAGGTTTATGTTCCTAAGCTCTGGGTTTAGGTGGTACAAGACTGTACTGTATTGACAAGCCAGACGCTAATGCCACATATTCAAATTGGTGTATAATTTTCTGGATCTCTTCTGTAGAATGAGCCACTAAGGCTGGCTCAACAGCAAAATGAAGTTGAAACAATACGTTTTGTGACATGAAAGAATTTTCCCATTACTTTTTTTACTGGTTCCTGTCATTACACAGTGGTCATGTTGGGACAGCACCTTGAAGGCTTTAGTCAGTCAAATCAACCTCAGTACTAACTTTTTAAGCCGAGTATTTATTTTATTACTAATTTTCCAGACCACTGAGTTACAGGGAGGTAAAACAATTAACAGAAGTTGTCAAAGTGTTATGTAAAGACAAGATACTGACAGACAAACACAGATACACACACAAATATACTGGGCTTCCATACAGTTTTCATCAACGAAATTTACTCAGAAGATATTAGCCTGCTTAGAGTTATAGCAAGACACAAACCCAAAACCTGCAACTTCAAAGTGGTCTTTTTAACCACACAGCTGTGCTTGTAGAAAAAAAACAAAACACCACTCCTTCAAAAAAATTCAAATAATTCATAATAAATAATTTAAAGTTTTAATTCCAGTTTTTTTAAAAATAACATAATGAAAACAATAATAATGATAATCACTATTTGTACAAATAATAAAAATTCATTTGTTTTTTTCTCTTGTTACTAAGAAGCAGATTCTTTCTTCTGACTATTTGGGAGCGCATCAAATTCATCGAGAAATTTCTCTTGGCGTACAGCTGTCATGGAATAGATATCTTCAATTTGTTAAGGCAAAAAAATTATTATTTCTGACTGAGGCACAAGGCTAGCAATTTTATGGAGAGGAGGTTAGTTAAATCAATCCAGGTACATAACTGGTACTTTATTTTATTCACCTTGAAAAAAAAACACACAAGACAAAGTTGACATCAGTGGGATTTGAACCCTGAACACGAGCTGGAAGAAATATCACAAAGCAATTTGTGTGACTATCTAACAACTCATGTGAATCCATCACAAGGCCAGCAAATTTGAGAGGAGGGACTTAATTGATATCAGCAGCCCAAGAGGGATGAAAGGTGAAGTTGACTTAAGGAGGGATTTGAACCAAGAATGAAGAAAGCTGAAAGAAAAACCACAAATACTTCTTCCAATACTCTACCAACTCAGCTAACCACCACCCTCCATTCATTTCACTCCCTCTTTTCCATGCTAACATGGATTAAAACTGTTTCTGATTTAGGCACAAGGCCAGCAATTTTGGGGAGAATGGGGTTAGTTGATATGACTGACTTGACCAGTAATTTGTTTTATCAACTCTGGGAGGGTTGATAATCAGCAAGATTTGAACTCAAAATGTTAGGTGAAAAATGTATTTTAAGGCATTTTTCTAACAGTTTAATGATTCAACCAATCCACCAACCTGGGTAAGAAATAATAACAACACTAAGGGGAGAGGTTTCAATACTTGACTGGAGCCCCAGAAGTATAAAAGATAAAGTTGACTTAGACAAGATTTGAACTAATTCCTACAAGCTATAATTGTTTGCTGTTCTGCTATTGTTAAAGAAAGGATAAATAAATAGCTGAGACACACCAGCTGTATGATAAAGTTCATCAGTTCAGATCTCACTGTTGCTTTTTGCCTTTGTTTCAGCAAAGTATTTAATAACACCAATTTATAACAATGACTAGTCTATAATTTTTTTTGTAGGAGGAGGAAGGGTTTCAATACTTGACTGGAGCTTTAGGATCATCATTTTCATATCTCACTGTTGCTGTTTTGCCATTGTGTTTCAGCAAAGCATTTAAATTTTTCTGGCTGAACAAGGTCAACTCCCTATTTCACAGATGAGTGGTTAGGAGCAGAGAAGAAGCATCAAAGTGTGCACAGCATCAACGAGGGAACCTTCTTTTACAAGGAAGCATTCGATTATATAATCTGAGAGACACTATGCCTGATTAAAGAGGGAGTGAGAATGGCTGAAATGCCTATGATCATAGCATTGGAGTTAAACATGATCAACAAAACTATCCACCATTTCACAGGTAAGTAATCAAACAAACAAAAGCAAAAAAAAAACAAACTTCATTCTATAAATTTACCACTCGCAGCACCCCATCCACCCTCACCTCCAATTTTCTTGGACTCTGGTTTTCGCTTAAAAGAAGCCTATATATTGAATTCTTTACCTCAATCGGCTTAATAAGTAGGCTTCACTCTTATCACATGGTTTACTGTTGTTTAGCCCCAGGTCAATATTCCTTACACAGACCCATGTGTAAGGAATCCCACCTTTCTCTGAGATAGTGTATTAGGACAACTGAATTTGTCTTTACTGTTTCATTTTAACCCTTTAGCATTCAGATTACTTTGTCAAATATAATGGTTATTTATTCATATTGCTTTGAGTTAATGATGCTTTGTCTTGTAGCTTTGAGATTCTGATGATGTGATTGTTTATTTTTAGAAAGACAGTGTAGAATAGGTGTGAGAGGCTGGATACGACCACTTTGAACATAAAATGGGTAGAATATTTTGGTTGGATATGGCTGGTTTAAGTGCTAAAGGGTTAAGACAGTAGGGCATGAAGGTGATTTGAGTATATCTTCAGATACAGTATGTCTGAAATAAAGAACATAGTCATAACTGGAATACCTTGATCACAAGTCTTCAGGATCAGGTCTGGTCCAGGGTTAAACAACAACAAAGTAATGCTATCATTTCCTATCTTAATGCCTATATAAGAATTTCTGGCATTCCTCAACTATATAGTGGGAGAAAACTTTTCTCTCTCTGCATAAAATGTAATCAATGTTGAGCAAATCTCCACCACCAAAGAAAACAATCAGTGTAAGGACAATGTTTCACCCCTATGACCCAGTACAAGGACCAGTTCTCACTCCCTTAAGAAACAAATGTCTGTGAATAACCCAGGAACCTTATTCCATCTATTCATTCATCCATCTTCTCCTAGGAAGGTCATGGAGAGTTCTTGAGTTCCTCCTCCATAGGGTCCTATTAGAAACAACTATCATTGAGATTTTCTGGCTGGATTCCCAAGTGCAACCAACTGAGACTATAGGTATTATCCAATCATCTTGTTCTTAACCTACACCTAGGTCTTCTGCCAGTTGGCTTGAAGAATCCATCTTGCAATTCTTTCCTGTGACATTCTAATCAACGTGTCCATAGTGTCAGAACCATGACCTCTCAATATGTAGTGGCTTGACCCAGAGAGGTTCCCTAATCTCCAAGCTATGCATCCTGTCAAATAATGTTACTCCAGAGACCCCTCAAAGAAACCCCATTTCAGCTGTTTGCTTCTGTTTATTTGAGTGAAAACACCAGTAATATTATTGTTGCTTGTAATCTTGACTAAGTAGACCTATGGTAGTTAGCTGGTCCGTTGATGGCTACATCATTCTAGATATACAATATCTCTGCTGAATTATGGACCATACTGGACTTTGCTGGTATGTGTAGTGTGGCAGTCAAGGTATGTTGCTGTCTCCACCGTCTTCTCTACTTTTGTATATCTGTTGATTTGGCTGTTAGCCACAACAGATACAGGCAACATGGGTTCATTCAGAGTATGAGAGTTGTACTTCTGCATTTGTTATTGTTGTGCTATGTACCCTAGCAATGTTTGGGTGTGATAAGGTTATTGACACAAATGCTACTATTTTTGTATGAGCTTTTTGAGGCTGTCTGGAATTAATGAGAAAGATAGTATATTTAGAACAGTTTTGTAATGGTGTTCTGGGGAGTAATACAGTGTCTTAATGGAGTGAGAGATATGTTTTGTAGGTGGATGACTGGTAGTGTTGTGAGATATTGAAAATGTACCTGAATGTTTGTCTAAATTAGTATTTTCCAGTGTTTTTTGAAACCCAAATCTCTATACCCTTATGTAGCATAGGTAGTGGTAGTAATTTAAAGTTAGTGTACTGCTCATTGCTCCCTTTAAGCTTTGTAACAACTCCCTAGGATATCTGTAGTCTAAAATTGGTTGAGAAGTGATGCTGTTAGGACAGAGCTGTACATATGGCTGGGGTTTGACTGAACAAGCCAATAATAGTATATCTACACAGTTATTCAACCTGAAATTATTAGAAGCTAAATCATCCTCAACATCTTAAGGAAAAGGAAACACCCAATGGTCCTTTTGATGAGCATTATGAGAAGTATTCTGGAATTGAAGGAGCAAATATTGTAATTTTAAATACAGTAATTGTAGTGCCCTGACAGGGAAAGGGCAAAAAATGGCCTTTACACCAGTTGTGTGAGAGAAAAGAAAAACAACTTGTCACATTTTGCAAGGAGAAGGAAAATGACAAGTGACACCGGAAGGCTAAAAGTAAAGACTGTAGTTGTGACTCAGGAGGGTCATAATGACTTGAAGTTAATCTGGAGATGAGAAGACATGTCACTGAAGAAGTCACAAATGGCAACAAAAGGACTTAGGCAAACACAACTGCTGGACTAATTAACTGAATGATTAATTAAACAATTGATTACAATGGTGGGCTGAAAAGTCCATAGGTTGAATATGAATGAGTGATGCTAGAGCTATGAAATCTTGCATGCATTATTTCCAAACTCTTCCTCTCAATAACTTTCTTGTTTCTTTCCAGCTAAACTGACAACTGACTGTTCAAAGCTTTCAAAAGTAACTAGAAGTGACTTCTCTTGAAAATCAACAAAATTTGGTATTGTGGTTATCAAGTACCTACACAAAAAGGGTTTAGCCCCAACAACACTTCTGCAGACATGGTTGCTACATTAGGGGATGACACTCTAGCTTTATCAACAGTGCAAAAGTCGACAGCTGAATTTGGGAGGGGAAGGGAGAGCTTAAAAGACAACCCAAGGTCTGGACGTCCTGTAACTCCCACCACCAAGGAAAACATTGATTGTGTTCACCACATGGTGATAGATGAAAGGCAAGAAACTATAAATCAAATAGGCAATGCATTTAGCATATTCTGTGAATGTGTTGAGAATATTCAGCACAATGAACTTGGCATGATGAAGGTTTCTGCTTGGTGGGTGCCACGTCTTTTAACACCTGATCAAAAGCACACCAGGCTGATTACATCTCAGGAAAACCTGACATTGTATGAGGCAGATCCAGCTGGTTTCCTTGAACATTTCTTAACCCAGGATGAGTGTTGGCTTCATCACTTTGAGCCAGAGACAAAGAGATAATCCATGCAGTGAATACACCCCTCCTCACCTGCTCCAAAGAAGGCCAAGGTCGTTTTATCTGCAGGGAAGGTAATGAAATCAGCTTTTTTGAGATGCAAAAGACATTGTGCGTATTGGCTATCTCCTAAAAGGCCATACCACCAACGGAGAGTACTATGCCAACTTGCTGAGGCAGTTACAAAAGGCTATCAAGACCACACACCCAGGAAAACTGACAAAAGGGGTCTTATTTCATCAGGACAATGCTTCAGTACACAAGTCCTTGGTTTCAATAGTTGCAGTGCATAACTGTGGCTTTGAATTGATTGATCACTGTCTTTATTCTCCTGATTTGGTCCCATCTGACTATCATTTGTTTCCCAACATTAAAAAAAAATCCCACTTAGCTGGGAACTAATAGTGCAGTGATCATAACATCATATTTGCTGTTGATGACTTGTTTGACTAACAGCATGAAAGTTTCTTCATCAATGGGACCCAAGCACTGTTTCACTGATAGAAGTGTGTGGACCACAAAGGGGACTATGTTAAAACCTTATTCTACCACATTCCACGATAGCATCTTGGTCAGCTTATGAACTTTTCAACTGACCCTCATAGTTGATTAAATTATAGCTAACCAATTAATGAATAATAAAGTGAAATTGCACCAGTGTGTGTGTTTATTATTGGTATAATAACCGCCCCAATACACAATAAAATTTGTTTCAGCACATGGGTACACATCAACAATCTTATAAATGAAATACAAAAACTAAAAACTAAGGAATTCCTGTTAAAGAAAATACTGAGATATTAGCCAATCAGTTAAAAGCTGATGGTCTGATTGATGTACATGCAACTGAAATTTGCCTCTGAATTAGAGAATGAAAACAACAGCCTAGTGCCAATTGTTGGGAAATTTGAAAAAAGGAGGATAATTTCCACAAATTACAACTGCACAAAATTAACATGGCTAAAGGAAACTGATGAGTCTTTTACAGGGAAGGAAAACTATGGACTTATTTTCACCTTACTGAAGCTCATCAGCATAGTGAAGTCTATTCAAGATTGTTTTACACATACGAGTTGTCTACCTTAAACTGAAACCCTACACTGTCAGTACATGTACAGAATATCTAAATACAGTAATTCTTGCACAAAGTAGTGCAATCAAGAGATAAATTGAACGAAAACAGTTAATTTTACACAATCGATGGAATTTTTGACAACCTGCGTGTGTAAACATATACATTATATCTATATATAAATATATATCATATATTTATCATAGTCCTCCAGGCAATAACAGGAATTCAAGACAGGATGCCCCTGGGAGCTCCTCTATGCCAATGACTTTGCTCTAATTGCTGAGTCACTATCAGAACTAGAGGAGAAGTTTCAGGTGTGGAAGCAAGGATTAGAATTGAAGGGCCTTAGAGTCAACCTAGCTAAAACCAAAGTCTTAATACGTAGGAAGGTAGACAAAACACAAATCCCTTCAGGTAGATGGCCCTGCTCAATCTGTAGAAAAGGTGTATGTAGAAACTCCATAAGATGTACCCAGTGTAAGCTATGGAGAAATAAGAGGTGCAGCAATATCAAAGGAAGGCTAACTGGGAAGATAGTTTTTGTATGT